>NC_088297.1:590317-739819 GCF_032854445.1 Liolophura sinensis | reverse complement strand
TTCATGTGCCTCCTGCACAGCTGTATTGATTTATGTATCGAGGTGAACGTTTGCATTCATGTGCCTCCTGCACGGCTGTATTGATTTATGTATCAAGGTGAACCTTCGCATTCATGTGCCTCCTGCAAGGCTGTATTGATTTATGTATTGAGGTGAACCATCACATTCATGTCTTGTTACTGTCTGTGTAATGAAAACTTTTGCACATTTGTAAAAAAAAACACAATGTTCCTTGTGGGTATAGAACTTCTTGGTTTATTAACACAACGTTTCAATGTAGTTACTAACATCGTTATCAAGTGACTATGTTATCAATAACTACCCTAAATGGCCTAAAATTTCACCCACAAAAGTGCATTTTTAGAGGCAAATAAATGTCACAAAATACTACTTTTGATGCTGAAATTTACAATTTTCCCATAGAGCATCATTGCATGTTCCAAGCAAACCTAAAAGACGTTTCTAAAATCAACAGAACTCTCAGAATCGGGGAAAACTGAGCAGGTTAGTCATGGACGAAAATTATACTTGCATATCCATCTTATTAGTGTATTGACTTTACCAACCTCTAAATGCCACTGAAAGCAGTTGTTTGTAACATTACTTTTTATTTTTACTGTTTCTACAGGCTAGTGTAACAATACATGGCAGATATATTCTAGTCAGAAGGAAAATCAGTGCAGCCTCTGAGGGTCAGGTGTATGACATTGGTTAATTAACATAGAGGAATATAACGGAGGAGTATGGTGCTCGTGCAGTGGGTGTAGACGCCTTGTACATTGCGAAGATGAAACTTCAGAATCAAAGCTCAGGCAAGTTGTGGACATGTGCCTGATGTTAAGCAACTTCGTAACTTTAACCGACACAGATTCGTGGTGAAATTACGCGTTTCACAAATAGTTGTCAGTGGGCCATCTACATGTATCTATGGCAGCAAGGCTTTAAATCAGAAACAGTGACCGCACCCTCAAAGTGCACCATACTGCAGCTGTAAAACACAATGCAGAGGTCATGCAGACAGTCAAGTGGGAGGCGCTTGCAGCTGGTCCACTGATTGCATTTCATGCAGGTTGCATATTGGGCGACGTTTTATATCTTCATGGAGGAGTTGAAGAAAAGAGCTCTCCTACTCCGTCAAATAAATTCCACAGTTACAACATGTCGACGTCGGAATGGATAGAAATTTCAGGAGGCAGGAAGTCCTGCGCTTAGCCATCATGCTTGTGTTGTGATTGAAAACCGCTACATTGTTTTGATCGGAGGATGGGATGGTAAAGTCCGCACAAGTGCTGTGTACATATATGATACAGATAAACGAAAGTGGACTATGCCGCAAGTCCTCGGCTTCTCTGATCAAGGTGGCCTTAGTGCACACACAGCTTCGTTGTTAGCCCTCGGGAGAAATTCTCGTGATAGGGCGCGAAGGCGGGCTTCACATGCAGCGTCGCCATGGTGACGCCTACATTCTGTCATGTGACGTGGAGAAGAGAGTGTGTAAGTATTGTAACTACACCAGCTCAGTGTCTTCCAGATCTGGCCATACAACAAACATTGTGGGGAACGCAGCGTACATCATCGGCGGACGCGGTGATCAGCTGTTAGAGAGGCTGTTGCGATTTTCACCGTCGTCATTCCCTCCCTCCTCTGGCCCAATTTTCTCCAAACTGTCAAACTTCCTTTGCACACCACTGACTAAAGTCCCGTGTGGTCGGAAAAATCACATCGCTCTCTCTGGGCCTGGGTTTATTTTTGTTCACGGAGGGGAGACTTTTGATGGGCGCATCCGTGAGCCTGTAGGGGAGATGTACCTAGTCACCATCAAGCCCAGTGTCCAGTGGTTTGCTGTTCGAGGGCAGAGCTTAGGGCGAGCAGGCCATGTGTGCTGCACTGATGGGAATCGTGTCCTCTTACATGGAGGACTGACAGGCCGTGGACAAGTATGTGGAGATGTAAGAGAGCTGACAATTAGCTGACCGCGATATAGAGGTGATGACTGGCAGGTTCTGAAGATGTGTGTGGAGATAGAGGTGATAAATCTGTCATACACTGAACTTTACATGGCATCCTCCTTTATGTACATGTGGAAATCTTTGGTGTACAGAATAAATAATGACAACAACTGCATGTATACAATCCTGGGGCATCGCGCACAAAGCAGTCGTAGGCGGAGTTGAGTAAGGCCTAAAACACCAATCAAACAAACAAAAAAACAGTTATTTTATTTATTTATTTGATTGGCATTTATCGCCATACTCAAGAATATTTCACTTATACCACGGCGGCCAGCATTATGATGGGAGCAAACCGGGCAGAGCCGGGGGAAACCCACGACAATCCACAGGTTGCTGTCGGACCTTCCCACTTACGATCGGAGAGGAAGCCAGCATGAACTGGACTTGAACTCACAGCAACCGCATTGGTGAGAGACTCCTAGGTCATTATGCTGTGCTGGCGCGCTAACCAACTGAGCCACGGAGGCTCAGTGTAGGTCAACGTTAGATTGGAGATACCTGCTGATAGCTTTATACTGAACTCCCTGTTATACTGATTTTCAGTTCTGTGATCTATCAACTGTGATAAAATGGTTAGCAGTATCTACTTGTCTTGTGTATGTACATATTGTAATAAACGTATTTTGTACAAAATGGATAATATTTTATGTTAAGTATAAAATTCAGCTGAAATTGATCAAAAATTCAGATAAAGGTCTTCACATTTACAGCATACATATTACAGAATTTGTTTTACAATTCATTTATTTGTAAACTGCCTGATTTATTAAATGTTCTGCAAACCATGAAAACTCTTTCTTATTTCCTTTCTTTGATGTTTTTTATTTTTTTATTTATTTATTTATTTGATTGGTGTTTTACGCCCTACTCAAGAATATTTCACCTATACAATGACGTCCAGCATTATGGCGGGAGGAAACCAGGCAGAGTAAGTTGGAAATCTACCACCATCCACAGGTTTTTGCTGTGTTATGGTGAGTTGTGTTATCTGTTGCATTAAGAGTTCACACATTGACATTAAGAATATTTCACTCAGTTTCATGGATGAAAAACCAGAGTAAAACCACTCGCCTTTTGGCAAGTAAACAGGGCAACTGACGAGCTTCTCAAGGTGAGTTTTTCACTGTATTCTGTATTGGTGATCTGAAACGAGTAAAAACAGCCTATAAACTAGTGCCTTCAACTGCTTATTGCCATCCAAGGCTGGAATTGAATTTGGACCTTGTGCGCAACACAAAATGCAAACTGTGCAATTGGCTCTTCAGTACTACAATGCATCCTCCTGCCCGATAACAACGTTTGATGATAAGCCATCCTGTCCATGGAATTCTGAAGACGTCAACTGAAATTATTGAGAAACGTACGCAGAAGTCTTCTGAATTACAATCTTTACTGCTTTGCGAATCTGATATCGTTGAGCAAAAAATAAAACTATAGTGAGTGCGTACTTGGAGTTTAATGTTGTACATAACAATTGTTCAGTCATATGACGACGAAAGAGTCCTTGGAGTGCATATAATGTGCCTCCTTATTGCAGGACCGATTTCCACCGTTCTTTTATCTGGAGCTGCTTCACTGAGACACCTTACCGAAGGCAAGTAAGCCCACCTTCCGAGCCATCGTACTGATAGAGTCAACCTGCCATTGCACTATCTCCTTAATGCGACTTCCTCTTTTTTAAAGTCGTAGGTGTGACCTGACCCAGGATTAACCCCAGATCTACCACCCCCGAAACGGACGCTCTACGAACTATGCTATATTATAACACAGAAATTGTCCTCGCATGTAGCCATGGATAGGCATGAAATACTACGCTAAAGGATACTGGGAATGACACAAATGGAATGACTAAAACACACACACCCCGCCCACAAAAAAACTCCTAACGTAGTTTTCCCTATCTTTTGCATGCTTTTTTGCTGTTCTTGGATAACTTCACTTTGTCGTATGTATAAAGAAAGAAGAAGAGCAGATTATCATAGTCTCCTGCATAATCGTCTGAAATAAACACTTTATGAAAGTCCACACAAAAGTAGTATATGGCCTCGATGGTCGCCAAATAGGTGTCTGGGTGGTTGCCTTGTGGTCGCCAGTACTTGGTCAGCCTTGTCTTGATCTCCACCTGTCGTATACCTGAGGGCGGAAACAAGGATTTATTTATGTACTTGTAAATTATTTGTTTATTGTGTTAATGACATCAAATTTATTTTTTGTAATGCAAGCAACCCGGCACTAAAAAATCCAAAATGGAATAAAAAAACAAAACTGAAAATCAGTTTTACGTTGAAAAAATAAGTCTGATATTGATACCTTTTTTTTTTAAATTTTTCCAGTTTTTTCAAGGCATTCTGAGCATGTAAATATGTTTTCAACAGGAAAAAGTGCCGGGGCAGTCCACATTTACCACAAATTATTTATTTATCTAGTTGATTAGTTTTTTTATGTCGTACTCAAGGATAATTCGCTTTTAAGAAGGCGGCCAGCAGTATGGCGGGAGGAAACCCATGACCATCCGCAGGTTGATAGCAGACCTTCCCACATGACTCGAGAGGCAGGCAGCCAGCATGAGATGGACCTAATATGAAAGGGGACTGCACTGAGGAGAGGCTCTTGAGGCACTGTGGCATGTTAGTATACTAACCACCTCACCCATGGAGGCCCCTACCCACAAAAGTTTTATTTTCATTACATTTTCATAAAATTCACTACCACAAACCTTTCAGTCTCTCATCGCTGAAAATCTTCTTAGATTGCAGCCATGTGCTGTCGATAAAGATGACCCGATCAAAGGATGGATGACACTGTGACACATCCGAATTGTCAAACTCTGCTCCGTGACCTATGACCTTTGCTATACTGCCTCTTTCATCCAGCTTTATTTGTTTCTCTTCGCTATCGTGTCCACAACCTTCACTTGCGGATATTGATGTTTTCCGCTTTCGATCACAATCACTTTGGCCTGTACTACACAAATCATTCAAGTCAGGTTCTGTTTTGCAGTCCTGATGCACACCAGTAGATTTTCTCTCGTCAGAAGTTTCATTTAAAACTTGATGTGCCACGCCTGAGTTTCGGTCTGTTTCACTTGTGCTGATCGAACTGTTCACAGATTTCTCCACCTGTATTTTAGGTACCTTCAGCTGATTCAAGGTCACAGATTCCTCACTGGGAAACACTAGAATCACCTAAATGTAACAGCAAAGTTTACCTGTCAGCATAAAATGCAAAAACATGTCTGTACATCTAGCCTGATTCTTCAACCTTTTCGCACATGAGCAACTTTCAGTGCAATTTATGCACATTTTCAATTTGATTTTAGAGACAAAACTACATTGGTTGGATTGGCCAATGTCAGTGTTTCACAAAAAGAATAACTTTATCAGTCTACACAAAATAATGCCTTCAGAATATGCTTGAACAAACACCTTGCAAACATGTCAAAAATGGCCAATAGTGGGTTTCATGGATAAAGTAGCATGTGTTAGTTGCAAACTTCCACCCAAAAGAGACTTCAATTGTACAAACTGACTTGAAAAGTTCAGCTATAATGTTTTATAATTCTTACACCATTTGGAGGAAAAGTTGCCTCGTGAATATACTAGTACTGTACTGAACAAGTACAGAGTCTGTAAACTTAACCAAATATGTATATTCTACATAAGCTGAAAAACACAAACTTCATCTAAGATCTGCTATTCTCAATGTCCATGTTATGTTTTTTCTAAAGTCTGTTGCCTAGGATACAGTTGCCAGTGTTGTGACATAGAATACCCAGCATGCCCACATCATTGGCCTACTTCAGGAGGTGAGGTCCCACATCTCATAAATTTACCCCTGAAAACATTACAGCTACCGTCACAGTGACAAGGGAGGTCATTAATTTTGATCTATTCTCACTGGACGACCCCCATTTTTTCAGGATCTTTCTTTTTTTCAGAAGCTTTGGGGTGTAGAGAGCTAACTTGCAGAGTTTTACAAAGCTTGTACCTTTAGTGACACCCACAAATCATTTTTAGTTTCACATCATTTTCATAATAATTGTGTGCATAAATTGCATTGAAAAAATACTTTGGAGGTTGAAGATTTAAGAGTAGTCAAGACAATATATCACACTATGTGACAGCTTTTCCGCGTGAAGCAAAGTTTAACCGAAGTAAAATCCTTACATGCATGTTTCTTTAATGAAAATTACAGAACTTTTCCAGTTCTGAGCGAAAATACCTTGCATCTGCATCAAAATATCCCAACTAAAAAAGCCAACAACTAACTTAACCTTAGTTGTTTTGGGTGGAAAAAGAACTTAACAACCATGTTCATTTTGTTGTGATGTACTTGGTAATTCTATAAATTAACTTTCAATCTGGAATTCTAGCAAGATCCTGGGGTTACGTCATCTTTGAGACACCAGAAACACTGCTGTACATCACTGACACATCACAATTAAACGGTTTAAAAGGCAAAACAGGGTTCGAGTGATGTCAGTGGAAACAGTCACCCTCTGAGGTCATGGAAATAACTCGTGCCTGATTGGTTAAAACTGATAACATGGCAGCGCTTTTGATTTTCACCATTTGTGCAAATATCCTTTCCTTTCCTTGAACTGCGATATTTTGGTTATCCAACATCACAGAAATAAAGAGTTATGCTTTTATAAAGTTTATATGGGATACTATATTAATGCATAAATACACTTGGTCAAGTGTTGAGTATTTTTGTTCTAAAATATCAAATCATAATACAGAAGAAGTGAGTGAGGATGAGTGGTCTGGGGGGAGGGTTTGGGGGGAGGGCATGGGTTTGCATGTGAGAATACTAAAATTTTCTTTGTTGATGCCGAAAACTGAGATTTTTTCATATTCTCCGACACAAATGTCAACCCTGTCAACAGACTGCACAACTAGATAGGGCACACCCACCTTCTCCTTGTCGTAATCAGGAATACAAGGGTATGTGTAGATGGTCACATCATCAGGGGAGATAACTCTGGCGTGGGGAGCTGTACTCTTGCCATCCACCTCATTTGGATGCTTGATGATATCCACTTTAACCGGTAGCTGTAAGAATACAGCAAATGAGCACATTCAAAATACTGTATGGGCAAATTTGTTCATATATGTATTTATTGCTTTAGTTTTTAAAATTAAACAAATACATTTACACGCCTACAGCATAGAGAGTAAAACCAGAGAAGTGACAACTGTGTGACAGCCTGCAAATGGTCACATATAACACAAATGGTCACATATAACACAAATGGTAACATATAACACAAAGAAATACGGGGTTCTTGTCAATATACCTCTGGCAGAGTTTTAGAAAAGGCCTGCAAAAACTGTTACAACTATACTAATCAACATACTAGTGGAACCACGCGGAATGATAGGCAGAAAAGGAAATTTTGTGGCAACTGGATATGTCCAACATTACTTATTTATTTGATTAATGTTTTACTCTGTAATCAAGAGTACTTCACTTGTACAGCGGCAGCCAGCATTATTGTGGGAGGAAACTGGGCAGAGCCCGGGGGAACCCCATGACCATCCGCAGGTTGCTGAAGGACACTCTTAGGTCTCACGTACATTCAACGTTACTAAGATATAGAATAATACCATTCTCTCCTCATTATACCAACATGTCCACATATTTTTATTTATTTACTTGGTTGGTGTTTTACACCATACTCAAGAACATTTCACATATCCAACCACAGCCAGCATTATGGTGGGAGGAAACTGGGCAGAGCCCGTGGGAACCCCACGACCATCAGCCCTGTGGTGGAAGGAAAGTCGACAGAGCCCGTAGGAACGCCACAACCATTAGTTCTATGGTGGGAGGAAAATGGGCAGAGCCCGTAGGAAACCCACAACCATTAGTTCTATGGTGGGAGGAAACTGGGCAGAGCCCGTAGGAACTCCACAACTATCAGCGCTATGGTGGGAAGAAAATGGGCAGAGGCCGTAGGAAACCCACAACCATCAGCACTTTGGTGGGAGGAAAGTGGGCAGAGCCCGAGGGAACCTCACGACCATCCACTGGTTGCTGATAGACCATCAGCCCTATGGTGGGAGGAAAGGGGACCACAAGTTGCTGACAATCCTTTCCATGTAGAACCGGAGAGGAAGTTAGCGTGGGCTGGACATCAGCTCAAAGCGTTGCCATTAGTGAGAGGCTCTTGGGTCATAGTACTGCACTAGGCTAACCATTCGGCCCCCCAGGCCCCCCATGTATAGGTAATATTGCACGTATATGTATTTATTTATTTATTTATTTGATTGGTGTTTTACGCCGTACTCAAGAATATTTCACTTATACGACCGTGACCAGCATAACAGTGGGAGGTCACATTGTACCTTTACTATATAAAACCCCAAGAAAACACATATCATTAATTATATTCAAACGTAACATTACCTTTACTTGTTTTAACTTTGTTTTGACATCTTCCATGAGGATATAGCAAGTGTAACAATAAAACTTCCTAGATTTTCCACATTTTGGACAGAGTGATCTCCCCTTGATCTGATCCAGGAATTCTCTGGGCTGAGTTCTCAGAGAATGAAACTCGTTGTCATGACGATCACTGGCGTCTTCACAAGTCATGCTGATTGGTGGTTCAAAACTGTGACATGAAAAATATGCAAATATCAGTAATTATGCTAATTCAACAACTTTATAACCTGTGCTAAAGATGCAAAACTACATGCAATGCATGGAGCAAAGGTGCCATGGTTTAAGAACTTGACATCGTTCTTGAGAAAGTGAATCTGCACACAAAAATCTATCAAAATCAGACAATATTTAAAACTGTTAATGCACAGAAGCCAACCAAGATCAATAAAAGCAAAATCAAGGCCGCTTTTGAATGACTTCCCTTGACACAGTGACAGCAGCTATAATGTTTTCAACAGTGAAACTCTGAGAAGTAGGCCTATGCAGTGTGTATGCCACCCATCAGAAATATGTATAAAATATACAGAAAATGAACCTGCACAGAAAAGCTTACCACAGTCTGATTTGGAGCAGTTAGTGTTAGAAACTAAAAACATCACAGACCAAGAGAGGGGCTGACAGACTTGATATCCTCCTTGACTTAATGCCACAGACTAACAAACAAGAGCTGGATTTGAGAGCTTATTCAGTTGATCAGTGGGCGTTCAGCATGGAGATACTATTTGTCCCTTAATTCTCCATTAACTTGTATTTCGTGGCATCCTGCGAGTCTTGTGCCGCCAGCAGCCTCTTGGAATTATCTGCAAGGTGGACAGAGTCCATCTTAACGTCATCACAGACTTATCTGGGCAGAATGCCATTATCTTCTCTCTGTAACCATCCCACAATATGATGTAGGTTATATTACAAGATAAAGAGGACAGAAAAGAATCTCGCTGTGTAAATCACTACAATCTACATGGCGGCATTTTGATGGATTCTGTCCATATCGTGAATATTTCTGATACACCACTGGTGAACTCTCAGAACACGATGATGTACAGAAAATCGTGTAACTACGCGTGAAAAGCATTATTTCTAAAATCAACAAAACTTTTGTTCCCACCTTATCTTTCTATAAAGACACACCTATATAACCATAGCCCCACAGAGCTACATGTGTGTAGAGAATGACAGACTGATCTGGTTTGATCGATACTAAAGAACCGTCCAGACTACCCAACATCACACAACCTTTGTTGACTCAACAGTAGTCTGAACGGGCTCTTCAATTCCGTTCAACAACGCTCAACACCATCCAACTTTGTTGAATCGGAAATGTGCATGTGTATTTTTTATTAACAAGATGAGTCGAGTTGGTTGAATATAGCCAATCAACGGGCATGTAGAAATAATGTGACCGTCTTTACGGTATGTGACCTAGACCAAATGTCGGTACCAAAGGCAAAAGAGAGAAACTGGTCTCATCATGAGACAGTTTTGTTGACACAGGAGTATGGCCACTGCAATAAGCGGAGCCGATAAACCCACGACACCATTCTTCCAGAAGTTTGTCACTATGTCTCATGCACTGGAGAGAAAAACAGAAATTTCCCTCCAATTTATGCAAAGTTTGGTAAAAAAAAAAAACAAAAAAAAACACAGCTCAACATATGACAAGATTGTTGGACAATGCTGACCTATCTGATTTGTAGTGTGGAGGGCCATTTAACTTACCTCAAAAGCATTCACCTTGCTGCTGAGTCAAGAAAAGTTGATAGATGTTGTATTGTCTGGATGTGGCTTTAGGCCTGTGTTTTAACTCACAAATTCTTCAACTATCTCTGACATTACGCTTGTATACTTTTTGACTCAACTTTCGATCTGGCCGTTAACTATCAAATCGTAAAATTTCTCCTTAATCAACGTTTGTTTTAACTCAACTGGAGTCGACTACGCCAGTATCACATCATAACGTGAGACACACATCACTGAGAATTGACACAACTCGCAAGGCGCACTGTGGTCTACTGTGATCTGCCGTAGACCAGTGATATATTCCCAGGTCACACTACAAACCTAAACAACTGACCGCCTCCGACGATACAATGAACATACCCCCAACCACTGCCTATCAAACAAGTACCTGAATAAGTAGACTGCTTCGTTGTCATTTGTGTTTGCGCGTCAACGTGCTTCCCTGATGGCCTCTTTCCACATGCGCACTGAGGCTAACAACCAAAACTTCCGCCACGTAGTTTACAGCTGCTGGACTGGTTTAAATCAACAGATGACACCACGCCCCCAATATTTGAGCCCTATTGTCGCGAGAGGACTAGTTTAACTTATGCAATTGATGAACACATTGACCAGGCCCCTTTCCCGTATACATCTCGCAGGTTACATCTGGAACTAATATACATGTAAGTTGTTTGTGCAAAAGAATAGGGCCGCGCCTAATTATCTCCCCTGAGGCAACTTTCTCGTATATAAAATATGACCCGGTTCATTTGTACATTTTCTTACGTGGGCAATTCTTTTGTAGGATACATATACATGTATATTTGCACATATTTACAAAAAGTTGACATATACAGGCCGTGTATGTAGCGTATACGCGAGAATTGAGTTATATATATACATAGGCCTACACACGTACATACAAAATAATTTTACACGAGCCGCCGGCTTACAGTAAATGTTCATTTTACATCTAAAATTACTCACATTATGGTGTTTTTTATCAGATAAATGTGTGTTTTGCGTTTTAAAGAATTAAAATACATTGTACAACACATTATGTATTAAGGAAGAGTGATGGAAGCAGACCAATAAACGGCCAAAGACATTTTTTATGTCAAACTTGGTAACTTCATAAATCTACATTTATTCAGGAATTCTATCGAGGCCATGGGACGCTCCATGTTCGATCAAACAGAAACGCGATCGCATCACTCGTACCCCATGTACATGTGGTTAAAAGACAGAACAGGGCTCAGGTGACGTCACCGGAAACAGTTTCTTCCTCGGGTAATGGAAATAACTGATGGCCGATTGGTTAAAACTGATAACATGGGGCGCTTTCTGTTGTCTCAGTTTGTGCGATTTTGCTTACTTTGAATTGCGATATCTCGGTTCCGCAACATTGCACAATTAAAACGTTATGCTGTTTAAACTTCATCTGGGCTATACTTCTTGTGGGTGCGTACATAACACGTTTGGTCTATAGTCTTTTCTTTTAACTGCATTATTGTTAACTGGTTCCCTTAAATTTGCAGATCTGCAGAGCGAAACGTGTGTTTCTTAATTCAGAAATTCTGACAAAATTCAAATGAATATGTTAAAGAAGACATACATGGAAGTTGGGCTGTAGGCCCTACTGACTATTAGACTTACCAATTTAGAACGAAGACAGATCTATGTGTCGGTTCTATGTAGAATTAATTGTATAATTAAAAATGTTAGGAATATACTTATTGATATAGATTTTATTTATCTGGTTGATGCTTCACGCTGTAATGAAGGACACTTCACATATGTTGGCCACTACAAAATTTAAAAAAAGAAAGAAAAACTTTCTTGAAATCAAAAAACAAATATAACATTAGCCCTGTAACAAGGCCATGTGGTAAAGCTGGGATAAAACCCGGGTCGAGTCATACCAATGCCTTTATAAAAAGCTGCCTCGCTTGGTGCTCAGCACTAGAGCAAACAGGAAACATTACTGGTTGGTTAGGTGTCAGTATAATGTGACTGGATGGGGTGTCATGTCTGGTGATTTCGGCATCATACTTCAATGGCGGCAGCACGTTTGCAGCATGGATCATGGGGCGGATTTCTTCTGGATCATTTGCTCATATAATTGTAATATTTCTGTTTCACATAAAACATCATGTGATAGCTGAATTCAACAGAGTACTTGTATTCTCATGTGCTGTAACTATTCTCTTTAATTTGATACATGATTATCTTTTAAAGTTATTTTAACACGATTTTTTACATTTAAGCAAAGTATGGAGTTTCCCACAATTAACTTTTATAACTTACTCTGGTACTTAACAATTAAGCGGTTGACCGCAATCGTGTGGTTGCTCGCGCAGTTTGCGGTCGGTTTTCTGTGTGCAGAAAACCGGAGTTCCCATGATAAAACTATCAAGCTTTGGCAAGTCACTGACGAACATCTCCACGTGTGATGCACAAATATGCTGAGCCAAGCCCAAACGACCCTAAAGCGAGACGAAATGAGGAAAAAGACGAAGATTGCACCATAACCATAAACT
Organism: Liolophura sinensis; assembly: GCF_032854445.1. Classification (NCBI taxonomy): domain Eukaryota; kingdom Metazoa; phylum Mollusca; class Polyplacophora; order Chitonida; family Chitonidae; genus Liolophura; species Liolophura sinensis. The sequence goes on along the minus strand of NC_088297.1, from coordinate 727,098 downwards.
ACATAGACCAATCGTACCACGGATGGATGTGAACAAAAAGTCTCAAAGATCGCTCTAAATGCCTATTGTCTACAGCGGCAGCGTCAGCAATGTCCTAACCGAATGCACAAAAATAAGCCCTTGGTAAGAATCCATGAAGCAATCTTAATTAGGATAAGTGGATTGTAACTACATGTACCATGGCGAGGAATGTTTATAACGATATACTTGTATGGACTCTAAATAGTGGTAGGGCCTCTCTGGCGGAGTGGTTAGCGCGCCAGCGCAGTAGGCGCGTCCGCTTCCGATTGGTTTACGTTCCAGCGCAGTAGGGGCATGCATGACCGAGCTGTAAATGGCTAATTGTAGTGTGCATGTGCGTGTGTGCGTGTCTAAGTTGTTCATTTCCATTCATATTCAGTAGAAATGTTTGATTTGAAACGTGAAAGACATGCCTTGTCCTGTCTTGGAATAATAAATATACGTACATGTTCAGAGAAAACACACTAAAACGTCTAGAAGCAGATTTTTCTCCGTTTACACCGGCTGTAGCGTAGATTGGTTTTCCGTACAAGCTGGTGATTCTTTGAACATCATGTTTGAAACTCAGAATATATATTTATCTATGCCACATTTGACAGTTTTTCTCACACGTGAAAAATGTGAAATGTTTCACGGTTAAGAGGGTTGTAAGCACAGAGCTACATTCATGTATGTTTTCAAAACAATCAATGCAAAGTTTTTTGATCATTTATTTGAACAAAATATAACAAAGGACTTAGAGAAACACAAACTTAGATATATATGTGTTGAAGATAGATTGTTGTAACACGAACCATATATACTCGAGAGAGCGTTATTGCGCGGTTTGAGGATTGGCTGTGCAGCTTAAGAACTGAACATTTTTACCTCAGCTGATTCCAGCGTCATCTGACAAATTTAGCAACTTTCCCTCAGGTTTTCTCTGTATTTGTTCTGGCCAGTTGTCGAACGACTTTCCTGAATCAGATGTAATGTCCACGCACGAGTTTCACGATGTTACCAGCTCACGGGCTACCGATATGGTCGTGTCAGTGGGCACATGACGAGACAGAACGCGGTCTGTCACCTGCCACTTTTCTTTGCCGGCCCCGTTTTCAGACCAGCGTTGAGAAGTTTTGCACAGGCACAAGCTTCTTCCGGGATAATGAGGTATCCCATTGTGGGCCACGGCTGGTAAAGATTGCAGCTAAGGTTGGTTTCAGACAGACAGAGCCTCTTTTTCTTTGTCTGAGTCCGCCCTCAGTTAATCTTGGTCCATTAAATTCTGAAGACAGAAACACGAAATATATAAAGATGGAAGCATATGTTGGTAGAAGTAAAATAAACAGGAAAAATTTGTCTATTGCACATCTGACGTTTTCTCTGCGGTCTACTTAGCGTTTAGACAAGGCATTGTTATGTCGTTTTCCCACTTTTTGCACTTACATGTACACTGAAGGTATATATATATAACTTTTCTCTACAACGTTGAGATAAGAAAGGAATATTGCAAAATAAGTTTCTTCGTTTTGGGAATTGGCCTTGTGATTGTTGACCTGGAACGTCCGTATCGCTTGACGACTGTTGTCTCTTTCGACGCATAGATTCATATGGTATACCACGATATACATTCGTCTGAAATATTACATTAGAAAACGAATCGACCTTAATATGTTTAGGCCCACATCGGATTACGATGCTAACTGTGGTCATAAAAAAGAGGTATATGTCATGAATGTTGACAATGGACATTACTTCTACCTGGTGAATGGCTAAAGTATTGGATTATGATAATTAGTTCAAAGGGGCACGTTTTTGGGGGGTTAAAGCCTAATAGACGTTTGTTCTATTGTAGTTTACAAGAATATTATATGTTATTAGTTTGCCCTAAAATCCTATTATAGCCAACGTAGGAAGGGCCAATACACAACACTGTTTTGGTCCCAATCACTTCAGGCAGGAAAGGCTTTTCGTTGTTTACATAAACATACCGCACAGGACTCAACTTACCATTTTTGGTTGCCAAAGAACAAGGAACCTTTGCTCTCCTGGCAAAGTTCTGCTGACTTTGCCCTCGTCCCCTCTCGAGACACCCGTTTTTCCCACGTTCTATGCCTGTATAACCGCCATTCAATCTCCTTGTATGGTTTACTTTCGCTCCAGCGTCTCCGGCCTATCTCTGATTCACATCCTTGACAATTTCTGGTTGAGCTTTGTGAGTTGCTTGGGCTGTGGGTAGGCTAGCACTTTGATCTGTGGGCAACTCTGTGCTGTTGCTGGTGGTTGTGGTGTTTTCACTGGGCTGTGGGTAGGCCAGCACTTTGGTCTGTGGTCGAACTCTGTGCTATTGTAGCTGGTTGTAGTGTTTTCACTGGGCGGTGGGTACGCCAACACCTTGGTCTGTGGTCGAACTCTGTGCTATTGTAGCTGGTTGTAGTGTTTTCACTGAGCTGTGGGTACTCCAGCACTTTGGTCTGTGGTCGAACTCTGTGCTGTTGTAACTGGTTGCGGTGTTTTCACGCTTTAAGCCTTTTTTGCACTCTTATTAGTTACACGTGGAAGTGGGGACACATTTTGGCTTTTTGCGTAGCTGAGGATACATTTTGGGTACTTGGCAGAGGCCGAAAGAATCCAGATCCAGTCTGGCTGTTTACTAACTTTTTATCATCATTAACGGATTTGAAACTTGGTTTATAGCCGTTGTCATCAGGCGAGTTAAACACGCTTGTACTGCTACAGAGATTTATGTCTATTTTGGTTGGTATCGCACAATTAGACAGCCCAGAGGGTCGCACGTCCCCAAATGGTTCTGGCGGCAACTAGCCTTCGCCTTATTCACTGTAAACTGGTGTTGTTGTGTACCGGGACTTTTTGCTTGGCAATTCTGCGTCCTCCCTTTGGACACCTCGGGGTGTTTCTCTACGGTCGTCAGACAGCCGAACACAATATGACATGGCTTCTTTCTCGTATTCTTGCATTTCTGTGATTCTGTCAGAATAATGGACTGCGATGTGCTCAGAACTTATCAATCATGTCCCATTTCGGCCTGAATTCTCTGCTTTTGTGTCCTGAAGACCACTTTGTGGCATTACCGTAGTAGGTTTTGTTTCGAGCCCGATATACAGTTCGTTGCTGATACATGCCTTATTCTCTATGATACTGGTATTGTTTCCGACGATAGGGGCCTCGTACCATGCCTTGGGTTTGGCACTGTATGGGGTAAGAAGGCGAAATTGTTGGTCAGAGGCCCTTCTCAGGTGTATACCTGCTGAAGCCTGATCACGCTCGTCGCTGCCTTTGGCGTGATTATCGCAAACTGCGCGACGCGAACAGATCCAGATCGTCCAGTTCATCCATGCTGACGTTGCTTACTGGAAGGTTCTGCCTTAGCCGAAACTTGGCATCGCTCAGACTCTCGCTCAGACTCTCAAATCCCGTTGCTCGTTCAGGAATTGCTCTGAAGGATTCTGAACGGGATTTCCTGTTGATGGTCGCGTGGAAGATTCTCTCATCCTCTTCCTCGTAGTCGTTGTTGTCATTGTCTGACCAAAAACCTGCATAGTCTTTATTCTTCATAGCCTTGATGAGTCACGTGGCATCAGGCCAGTCTTTATCGTCGATATCGCTACCTATCCTACGATACAACAGAATACAGAGAGTATATCACGTACCTTGTAGCGCTTCCACTATACAAGAGAACACAGAGAGTATATCACTTACATTGTACATTTTCCACTATACAACAGAACTTAGAAAGTATACCTACCTACCTTGTGCTGATCCCATTTTACAACAGAATACAGAGAGTACATCACGTAATGTGTACCACTCCCACTATACAAGAGAACACAGAGAGTATATCACTTACATTGTACATTTTCCACTATTCCACAGAACTTAGAGAGTATACCTACCTACCTTGTGCTGATCCCACTATACAACAGAATACAGACAGTACATCACGTAATGTGTACCACTCCCACTATACAAGAGAACGCAGAGCGTATATCACCTACCTTGTACTGCTCTCACTATTCAACAGAACACAGAGAGTATATCACCTACGTTGTACCGCTCTCACTATACAGCAGAACACAGAGAGTATATCACGCACCTTGTACCGATCCCACTATACAAAAGAATATAGTGAGTATATCAGTTAATGTGTACAGCTTCCACTATACAACAGAACACAGAGAGTATATCACGTACCTTTGTACCTGTCCCTGTAACCTGCCAAATGCCCTTTTCTTTTCTCGTCCACGTGACTGCCTCTCTCTCAGCTTCTCGAGGTCTTTATACTCTGTCAGTTTCTCTTTCGTCGCCATTGCAGAGTTGATAGTCTATATATTTGTCACTTCCGTTCGCTGAAAACCAGTGAAGAACCAGTAAATGGACATGTATTATTTATTATAAACGTCACATTACAGCTATAACTGTTGTGTTCTAGTCGTTGTTTTTTAAACGTACATGATTTAGTTCATAAATTTTGTTTATTTACACAGTCTTTGTCCTGACATAATGACCGCTAACTGCAGTGGATATATAAGTATAAAAGAAATCACAAAACAATACTTACTATATTGGTCATCTGTCCATAACTGCAGTTCTTAACTTTTGTTAGGGTGGGAAGATTATGAAGTCATGTCATCTGTATGACGATGTATACAGTCTTCTATGGTTGAGGAAGCCGATACCAATAGTTACACTCAGTTAAATGGTCGAAATTCTTTACCTCACATATTCTCCCCCCCCCCCCCCCCCCCCCCACCCACACCCTCCCCCAAATTCGTCATTTCAGGTTTGTAATGTGTCCTAACGCTTAGTAAGGTTCAGAAGTTAAGGACACAATGGAGAAACTAGAGCGGGTCACTTTTGACAAAACTTCGTAAGTCGGTTTTTTGTAACGTTAATGTAGCACATGTAGGCCCCATATCACGTCGCTACATGATGTTTTACCCTGAATAAGAGAAACTCTGAATTACCAAATTTAGTGAAAGTAACCCCCTATAGGTCGGTTTATATTCTCGTTGATAAATTCTCGCCTGTAATACCAACGTTGGCACTCATACTGCTGTGGGCATACATGCGCATAAAAACCCTATCAACTTTGACATTCGTGTATTTTTTACATTCTGTCATGAGACTGGGTTACTTACCTTATGAAGAACACCGTATTATTATTTATACATCGGTGAAATCCCAGTATTTCCATCACTCATAAAAATGATATCTTCTCTAGTTAGATATCACTTTTGTTATTACATTGTGCTATTACACTGCTGGAGACCTTGACCGATAGACCGTGCCTCGTGGACCGCATCACAAGGCCGTGCACTTATATATAGTTCGCCAAAAAAGAAGTAGAAAATCTCCATGTGCTTACTTTACGTAAGTACTTATATTGCATTAGCATTAAGCACCTTTGTATGATCTGTAATTACTTACAGACAGCGTTTAAAATAGTAAAAAAGTTTTGTGGGCGCGGACGTGAACGAAATTGCAGCGCGTATGAAAAGAATCAGAAATACGACGAAGATGGCACATAGCTTTTTTTTCACTGAGGCTACAGATAAACTGATACGCATTTATATAAATATAGAGAAAATGTCAGAATATAAATAATAAATAGAATATTGCGCAGTGAAGATTGAATACCGTAAATAAATCTCTTGAAAAGTAGAAATGATAACCCGCGTTTCATGGGTTATCATTTCCACCTGTCACTCGAACAACATTTATGGTATTCAGCCTTTACTGTGCAATATCCTCTGTTAACTTAAGTGAATACTCTTCAGAGGATTTTTTTGTTTTGTTTTTTTGTTTGGTGTTTTACGCCGTACTCAAGAATATTTCACTTATACGACGGCGGCCACCAGGTGGAAACCGGGCAGAGCCAGGGGGAAACCCACGACCATCCGCGGGTTGCTGGCAGACATTCCCACTTACGGCCGGAGAGGAAGCCAGCATGAGCTGGACTTGAACTCACAGCGACCGCATTGGTGAGAAGCTCCTGGATCATTACGCTGCGCTAGCGCGGTAACCGACTGAGCCACGGAGGCCCCCTCTTCAGAGGAACTGTCTATCACAATATTATGCAGACTGATAATCCACACGTCTCAGATGGTCGAAACCTGAACCGAAACGTTGGTCGATATATAATATGATAAATGCTGATGTCATAATCGCGTCCCTCCAATGAAAAGACATTGAGAGCCAATGAAAACGTCATAACTTGATACGACGTTCTTTGATTGCATTACCTCCCTTCACTTCGCTATATGTATTGTACATGTGAAAGATAACGTTGTGAAAAACTTTGCAAACATGTAATAGTGGACAAGTGAAGCAGTTTATTGCCCCATTAGTACACGGTTTTAAAAAGGCGCGGACTTCGTGAAGTCCTCGTAATCGTGTCCTTTGCGTTTTCCGCGTGTTTGGTGTGGGCCGCCGTTTAAAAAAAAAACACGTGGTATTAGATGTCGCAAGTAATATTTTACGGCGTAAAACATTCCCCGTATGTTATCTGATGACTGATTGGGAATACTTTGTATCAAAACGATGTAAATAATAAATGTACACTAGATAAATTCAGTATAGTTCCGAAAAGTTCCGAAAGGTGTATCGTCTGGAGAGTAGGTTCAGGTATTGGCGTTTTCCGCGTGAAGGACGCACGGCACTTCCAACAAAAATCCTCCGCACCAATGCGGACAGTGCACAAATGCGGATGGTGCAAAAACATAATGACGTAAAACTGAAAATCAATGTATGCATAATATAACAGAAATTTCAAAGCAGATGCAGTTCTCAGTAGCACGGTCAACGTAAACCTGATGGATCTGAACACAAATATGTTATGATAACGGAGCTATGTGCATAATACATCGGGACCTCTGTATAGAAAGTTCATACAGCTGCTTCGCCTCTGTACACACTGTAAAGCGTAGCGCTTTAGGCTATTGTTATTCACTGTATATTCGAAGTGTAATGTTTCCTTTCTTGTGAATATAAAATCAATATCGTCCTTAACTCAGTCCTCCGTTAATGACAGGTGTGTTGATACAGGTGAGAACAGTGAAAAACGCCTATACCTAAACCTACTCTCAAGCCGCTACACCTTTCGGAACTTTCCGGAACTGTATTGAATTGATATAGTGTACATTTGTTTTATACATCGTTTTGATACAAATTATTCCCAATCCGTCGTCAGATAACATGTATATAACATCACATACAGGTGTACTGAGCAGCTCTTTAAGTCAAAGTTTTTTGACATCTCACCTTTTAACATGGACATTTCACTTAACGACGGACATAATGGCATGCAATACGACAAAAAGTATTATACACACGATGTCACACCATTTACAGATTTGCATATTTTATTACTCTACAGGTTATCTGTTTAGACCTTCATCAAAACAAATCAATTTAAGTAAGAAAGTTATTTATTATAATATATCCTATATGGTTCCAGCACGCTGCGCGAGACTGGTACATTGTACATGTGCAGTCGGCAGAAATAACATTTCGTCCTAAAGGCACATAGGCTCATAATCCCATTGTATATAACGTTGCGTGTTGAACTGCATGCTTTATCCCGGGGCATTATTTACTTAGGTAAAATGAATATTCATGACTCCTGTTCCTCATGTACCTGCCAGGTGAACCTGCCAGCACAAATGCTTTGGCAGTCTATCAACGCACCGGCATACAGCCTGCATTATAATGCATATTTAGATATATTGTTATGGTAACGTATCCCTCGGTAGCTTTCTGGTTTGCGCTTCACTGCCAGTAGTATAGTGACAATGTAACGCCGATGAAGAACCTGTTGGGATTCCGTAACAGCGACATCTGAAAACATCACTTCTGTTTCCGGAAGTGTCCGCATGCTGTCATTATCCACGCCTGATGTCGCGCCTGTCTGTGACGACATTATTGCCTAATTTTGCTTAAGGAAGTCGCAATTTTTTAGAATACTCGACACTGTCCTTCCTTGGATCTTTAATAATACACACTGCAATTGTGATGTCGATCATATGAACGGAGATTCCTTCCTCTATCGCAGTTAGACAGGTACCAAAACCTACGAATCCTGTACCATCAGGGAGATTCATTCAACTCCATGTGATCGGTAACGTTATGACCTGGATCCGTTATGTTCTTTGGAGGCTTACGGTTCCCATGCTCTGCCCGCTAGGTGAAGGAACGTTATTAGAGTCATGGCGAGCAGAAACGTAGCTGGCATTCTCTTTGTGGTTTCTGCCAAGTATACATTTCAAGTGATATGAAGAAAAGGCAAATGCTCATGGTTGCGTCATCATTGATCACGTGACATTGTTAAATCACGTAGGTGTTTGTGCATAAAATATCATAACTAGATCCCTACTTTGCGATCTGTCTGCACAATATTTTAGGTATCTGTGGATTGAGAACCAATTGTACTTTGATTTGAGTTCGCCCGTACATATTTGAGTATGACTGACAACCAGATTTTTCGACTGAGGAGACATTCATTTAGTAATCTGTTGGAATTCATGTCTACACACTTTTGTTCTTGGCGCTGAAATTCCAAAACCCTTTACAATGTGGCGATATTTTGAAAAGTCAAGGGTAGTTTGTCTTGGATTAACAACTATCTGCCTTGGTAGGTATTAACCATTTACTTTCAGTACATTATTAATTAATCAATTCATAATAATCGTGACAATGATGAATTGTAATTTGGTGCTGTTTTCAGAAATGTGAAAGTAGCAGAAACACTAAATGTTTAAAAAAAATTTCTTCCTTTTTTCTGAACATTATCCCTTTCGATACGCGAATTTCCAGTAGAGGTTTGATTTTGGACATCTTGTCATGTTTTCTACCGATGAAAGGGGAATATTGCTGTCAACAAGGCGAACAAAGCGTTCCGAAGCAAAGGGAGATGTCGTTTCGGAGTAAGTGATTGCATGGGGTTTAAGGTCGTACCTTTTCGGAGAGGATCGATGCTAAAGTATTCCTCGCATATAAGTTAGACAAGCAAAAGCATTGCATTGTTTTCAAGTCGAATGTTTCAATTGTGTATATAATCACAGAATGTCTGCACGGTAAAAAATGGTGGGTTGGCCAACACTGTTTTAGAATGTATAGTTTGCATGTAGTATAATATTAAATGAAGAAAGGTCGAAAGCACACGTGGTTGCAACAGGTTTCCATACTTTTTTGTCCTCATCGTTAATATTATACTTTGATATGTATAGGGTCCCTTCTGCCATTGTGGATGGCTTTTGCCCAATACTGTTTACGGTCTTTTTCCCTTTTGGTCCAGGTTTCACCAGCTACATTTTCCCGCCTCTTATCCATACTCGTACAGGGTTCAAAGTACGCCGAGTTTTCAATTAACAACTGCACTTTTCGGTCACACTTTCATACTCCTCACAGCGCAGGTTTCAGTAATACCGTATTCGAACCCATTTTTATACTTATTGGAAGCGCCGTCCACATTATTGGCGAAGTCACCGCCCGTTTGTTATAAGATCCATTGCTTGTTTGTAGACTTTCTCTCTAAATCGTCTGCCATTGAATTTAAGTGTCCATATATACCCAATTGCCAAATTTCCTGAGGTCTAAGTACCAAAATGTCCAAGTGTCCCAAATGCCTTAGTATCCAGGACCAGATGTGCACGTGTCCACGGAGGCAAATAATTTGTTAATGAAATACCTTTAGTTCTGTAGACCTGTTCCCTGGCATATATTGTACCAATGAATCAAATACCGAATTTGCCTGGTGTTTGCCTGGACGACGGACACTTTCATGTTTAGCATTCTTTTTAAAGTAGGATTCTCAGCCTAAATACATGCATATAAAATCATCGTAGGTATCTCTTGCATTCGGCGTAATTTCGATTCTGAGTTTAAACCGTCGACAGTCGCTTACCTTTCTCAGCATGTGTATTGTATTACTCAAATAGATCCAATTCTTTGTGATCAATCTCGAATAAGAAATAATGGAGGAAAATATCCTAAAACTAATCAACACAGAAATACTAACAGGCATTCTACGGCATTCTAACATTGATTAATAAGAGTTAAGTTCAAGTTTTGATCATAAGCTTTTACTGAGGGTATCATGATGGCTTCCGCTGAGGTCGTACGTGGGAAGTTCAGCAGCCTGCTGATGGTCATGGGTTTCCCCCGGGCTCTGTCCGATTTCTTCCCACCATAATGTTGGCCGCCATCGTGCAACAGGAATGTTCTTTGGTACGACGTAAAACACAAATCAAATAAATAAATGAATAAATTTCTTTAGAGTAGGCACAGTTTCCCTATGGGTTGTTTTATAACGCCATGCTCAAGAATGTTTCCCTTATTCAGTGATGCACAGACAGCCTTATCGGTGGAGGAAACTGGAGTGTCGGGGGTAAATCACTGACCTGTGGAAAGTTTCTAAGGAAGCTTTCCGACACGTGACGTACAGTTCTGCGTACAATAGTTGTGTCTCCAATGAACGTTAGACGGTGCAAAACGTTCCAAAAAAATTGTCACCAAGGCTCCCCCATTCAGTTAGAGCGGAGGAATCTACAGATAGAAGAGCTGCATGACCTACTTCTGGCGGCCATAGTGGAGTGCTGTTGATATACCAGTTCATGTTAACAGGACTCCAGTATGGCTGACTGCCTATTGTTCTCTCAGGGTGATGATGCCTCGCGCAACTCTTCTATTTCCTGTCTACGTGGTGTTGTTCCGCTTTTTAATATTTCTTGACATTCAGCTTTGGCTATATTGTTTCACCTGGAATGGATCCGTGTTTTTTCTCCTCATTGAATGATACCAACTCTCATCCATACTGATTCACACTGATGCTTATTACAAATCGATGAAATTGTGTTTAATTGGTGATTTTTGGTGGTGATTTTTTTCTTCGTTTATTTTCGCAGTGTTGGATTTGGCGATAGCTCATGAAACGGCCATTGATCTGGTTAAGTTTTCCACGGGTGATTCCCGTGTTAGAATTCCCTGCTTATGTTTTCGCGATGTCCAGCCAGAGAGCGTTAAGATTGTCACGTGGGACGTAATTAAAGGTGACTCGCTCGTGCCCCTCGACAGTGTTATTGTGCTTGAGGCAAGGCACCCAGAGAACATGTCTAATCCCAGAGAGGCTACCTGGAAGTACAGTTTAGGAGAAGGGCTATCTCTGCTGGTGGAGTCTCCAGAGTTGACCGATTCTGCTCGATATAGGTGTGAAATCGTCCTCAAATCTAACAGAACTTTGTCTTCGACTGTACAGCTGAAAGTACACGGTAAGGTACACAGCTTCATGTCTAACAAAACATTTTCCTCGACTGTACAACTAAAAGTACGCAGTAAGATACACAACTTCATATCTAACAGAACTTTGTCATCGACTGTACAGCTAAAAGTACACAGTAAGATACACAACTTCATATCTAACAGAACTTTGTCATCGACTGTACAGCTAAAAGTACACAGTAAGATACACAACTTCATATCTAACAGAACTTTGTCATCGACTGTACAGCTAAAAGTACACAGTAAGATACACAACTTCATATCTAACAGAACTTTGTCATCGACTGTACAGCTAAAAGTACACAGTAAGATACACAACTTCATATCTAACAGAACTTTGTCATCGACTGTACAGCTAAAAGTACACTGTAAGATACACAACTTCATATCTAACAGAACTTTGGCCTCGACTGTACAGCTAAAAGTACACAGTAAGATACACAACTTCATATCTAACAGAACTTTGTTATCGACTATACAGCTAAAAGTACACAGTAAGATACACAACTTCATATCTAACAGAACTTTGTTATCGACTGTACAGCTAAAAGTACACAGTAAGATACACAACTTCATATCTAGCAGAACTTTGTCATCGACTGTACAGCTGAAAGTACACGGTAAGATACCACAACTTCATGTCTAACAGAACTTTGTCCACAACTGTACAACTAAAAGTACACGGTAAGACACTGCAGCTGCACATGTAACATTACTTTGTTCTCAAAGTTTCCGGGGGAGGTTATAGCGCGCATGCGCGGCGCAGTTACCCAGAAGCCTTTCACCTATGCGGTTGCTCTGAATTCAAGTCCAGTCTTACTGTCCGGCCTTGCATATGAAGGTCTGTCAGCAGCGCGATTTCTTCCTACCATAGTACTGGTGCCGTGGTATATTTTATTTATTTATTTGATTGATGTTTTACGCCGTAGTCAAAAATATTTCACTTACACAACGGCGGCCAGCATTGTGATGAGAGGAAACCGGGCAGATCCCGAGGACAACCCACGACCATCCGCAGGTTGCTGTCAGACCTTCCCACGTACGGCCGAAGAGGCTGCCATCGTATAAGTGAAGTATACTTGAGTGCGGCGTAAAACACAATCAAACAAATAAATAAATAGACACAGCTTTTTGTCTAAAAGATTTTTGTTCCCGTTTGTATAGGCACGATAAGATACTACGTACAGCTTTTTGCCTAACAGAACGTTGTCCGCGACTGGCACGAGATACACAGTACACGTAATACACTAAACTTTTTGGGCTTTTTGGTTGCACTGATTGTTGTGACAAGACTAAAAGTCAGCAGCGAAACTGGAATGAATGATTATGGCTTAACGTCACATCGAGAATATCTCAACCATATCGTGGCGAGCGAAACTAGAATACACATATAAAGGTATGTATGTAATCTCATGCTGGGTATCGTAAAAAGTGACATACAGTTAGAGTTATCTCCCTTGTGAAGGATTCAGCTTGATGTGCAATTGCGGTACTAAATGCAGCAGAATGTATACATTTTATAATAACTGAAAAGTAATAACTAGATGGAAGAAAACAAACAGTGTATTTCCTCATTATGGTCAGGAAAATATGATGTAGCATTTATAAATTCGTATCATCTGAGATGACACATCTTAAAACCTGCCAAAGCTTGAAACATGCACCAAAGGAACGCTTCTAAATTATGATCAAATTATTTGTTACTTGGGATGGATAAAAATCAACAGCTGACTCAGATTAACGTATTAAGGTATTATCTCTAATTAAAAATTTGTCGATATAAATTATTTCTATCAGTGATTTTCAGCCATTTACATTGTGTATATATGCTTTGGGTTTGACGTCGTACTTAACAATGATGTCGTACTTAACAATTTTTCAGTCTTATGTGCCATGTAAAGTAGGTTGTTCCTATGAGATACCGGGTGTACATATAGCTAGCATGTTTGGGTTAAACACGGTTGCTGATTAATACAAATACAATCTTTGCGCATGATTCGTGTACAAAAACCCACAGGTCTGACCGTGACCGTCACAGTTTGTATTTTGTTTGAAGAACAAAAAGTTCTTCCTTACTGCACTGAAGCTGGCTTCTTCTGGTTTCTTCTCTTTGAAGATGCTACATGTCTTGACAAGAAAATCGATCAGCGCAAATCCATTCGAATTTTTCCTGTTTTCTTAGAATAGGCAAAATAATTACTTTTTACAAAATACCAGCCTCTTCTGTGCACGTTCTAGTTCCCAAAATCATTAATTAAATGTACTTAATTAAGTTTCTAAAATTTATACAGTGGATCGCATGATAACTTTCTCAAACTTCAGAATAATTTTTAAGACCACAAATTTTTGCCCAGACTCTCTGCTGTAGCCTCTTCAAAAATATATCGGAAATGGGTCGATTTGAACGTCCAGTTTTTGGCTGAAGAAGGATGTGTGAATCTTTTGGATTCTTTTTTTGGTGTTCACATTTTGTTCTGATTTATTGAATCCAAGGAAAATTGTTCAGTGTTTTGTCGCAGAGATCCCTTCTTGATAAGGGTAAATATTTAATCCCTCCATTAACTTTTCCTACAGACACATGCGTTTTATATTTACCTGGCAGATTCGTTCTCCCTGAACACGTCTTCGATGTTTTACCATCATTGACTTCTGTGTAAAATGAATTATCCTATTCAGACAAAATGTCATTATAATGATGAAACGTAAACTAATTCAGTTATCTGTTTTGATGTTCTGGTTGTTTTAAAACAAAGTTGGGTTTTAAGAGATTATTGCTAGCTGCTTAAGCCATGGTGCTCGGGGAGCGTGTAATTTGCTATTTATGCATTTATATGAGCAGAAAGAATTAAACGATGACTAAGGTAAACCGACAGGAGGCCATACTTCACTAGTAACGTGCGACAATTTGCCAGCTAATCGCTGCTCTAGCTTCATTCTTATGCAGAACTTTCAACCAACCAATCACTTTTCTTGTCCCAATTTACAAATCTCCAGATGACCAACAGCCGACACCGGATGCTGGCATTCGCCATTACGTCATTCCCGCCATCGTTGTAGTTGTACTCGTTATTGAACTCGGCTTCGTGTTTGCACTGTGGGTGAACCTTAGAGACCGCAGGCCAGACAGACAAGGCCTTAGCTACGTGGACATCTTTTCTCCCTTCCAAGGTAGGTTTTAATATTGGTAACATTATGTATTTGTGATTAGCTGATCGGTTAAAGATGAATGTATGTATGTATGTATGTATGTATGTGTGTATATGTATGTGTGCGTGCGTATGTATTTATGCTTGGGGGGTTTAAGAGGTACGTGTACTTTGCCAGTCATGTGACGACGAGGAGTCATTAGGTGTGTGTAGGGTACGGTGTCCGTTGTGACAAGGCGAGTCCAAGCCAACAAAGGTGCTGCCATCATGCGCTGAAGTATCATGCGGAAGACACCAGACATGACACCACGCCCATTAACATTACACTGACACCGAAACAACCAGCCCTGTGAGCTTGCTCTAGCCTCGCAGCGCTGAGAGCTAAGCGGGGCTTCAAATAAGTAAATCCAATCTCTGTTTACCGGAATATATAAATCTTGACGTTTGTTTACAAAAGACCTTTCCGAACTGCCAATCATGAACATGTACATGTAATAATATTGTTAAATAAAGGCCAACTGGATGTCCTATATCTTTGTAAGGATAGCTAAGACTACACTGACGCAACTGACACCCAAGCCATTTGGACTATGACACAAGACGCCAAAGACATAAATAAATCAATTACTCAGCTGAATCTCTTCAGTCTACCCTCTGTGCACACACTCAACCCAGCGCCGAACACCCGGCTTATGTATTGTCATATGTCTGTTCTAGTGTCCCCAAAGGCGTGGTACACAGACGCAGAAGAAGCCCCTATCCCACCGTGGAAAGTGGACCGTTCCAGGGAACACCGACTTCTCATGGAGGACTTGAAGTAAGACTCAGGATCACGTAACACTCTTAGGCCTAAGTCAGACTTTGTTTTCTCTCGCGGTATCATTCCTGGACTTAGATATATACTTAAGTTACCTAATTTTTGTTTTTAGCGTGAAGAACGAAGACAACTTTCAGTGTAGAAGTAGAAATGCCCAAGCTAAATGACAAGTTTGGCGCAGTACACTATTTCGGAGTTGAGTTTGACTTACATCTGAGCTTCGTGATCCTGGGACTTAAGCATCTTAAGACTTAAGTCATACTCAAACACAACTGCAATTAAAATGTTTTGGCCTGCCGGATCTTTTAAATTTGTACGCTGATTATTTACCGCGATATACAATCCACAAGTTGGGTTTTTTCCGTTGAAAGTTTCTGTTTATGTCTGGAGTCTTAATAAGTAATATGTTGCTTAATAAACATGGGCACTAGGCTTAAGAGTTAAGTCGTTAATTGACTATTAAAATTTTGAACATGATGACGAATTCTTTAAAACCAAACTCTAATGATCTAAATGGACCTTTTCTTTTGTCTTTCCTGAACTTTGAAAGTGATGGCTCTGTATTTGAGAGAGACTCTGGATTTGACGACAAAATGTCCGTGACAACGACCTCACGTGAACCGGAAGTGGAAGAAGTGGTTTGAGGAAGTGAAACGAGACAAGTCGAACGAGGAATGATTTGCATTCATGTGTCGCAGACACTAATGATACAGCTGTCGAAACTCTCGGAAACCGTCATTGGCAATAACTCTATACAAAGCCCGAGACATTCCCACAAATCTAAGTCAGAGACGTTATGGAGAATGTATTGTTGGAGACATTTTGTATTGTTAGCCCCAGTACACTGACTCGTGCAGATTGCAGTCAGTGAACTCGGACTGGAGATATTTCAGGTCTCCGTTGACAATGTTGTCTTTTATGGCACAAAAGACAACCATCTTTAAAAAAAATAAACACGGTCGGGCACTCATTGGCAAAATAGAATCTCACGTCAAGCCTCGCATATTTTATTAGAATTATTTTAATTGCGCTGCACTCGCTTTTAATGACCTAGAGTAGGCTCGGACCAAACGTCACTTAACACAGTTCCCAGCCGGAAGACATTTTGGTCATGTGAATGCTACCTTAACGAATCGTGTTCCAGACTTTATCTTTACATTAATTCTTCAAGCAGTAAACCTTCGGCACGAGGTATTCCTTACTCACTTTCTTTATTAAAGTTAAAAACAACTACAAACTATTCCCAATGAGGTTTTTACCTCTTATTGATTTGCCTGATTAGCGTTAATTTGACACCGTTGACCAAAATAAAAGTCACCCTAGAAGCAACAGTGGTCGTACGTTTGTGTGTGTAGGAGACCAGAGAAAAGTGCAAATACCACGTGTACCTGACAGATGAACTTGCTGATGTGAACCCGAGATCGGATCATACCCCGAGTAAAAAACTCTAAACATGGTAGTTGCTGCCGCCTTGCCTGGCGCTCAGCGCAGAGAGCAAGGAAATAGTTACAGTCAAGTTAGCCTACGCCGGGATGGCTTTGTCAAGTTGTTAAGTGCGACGTAAAACCATACATACTACTGAGGTGCGTTGCAAATAACACAGTCCAAACAACAGCCAAAGTTACTTGTTTATTTATTTATTTGATTGGTGTTTTACGCTTTACTCAAGAATATTTCACTTATACAACAGCGGCCAGCATTATGGTGAAAGGAAACCGGGCACAGCCCGGGGGAAACCAACGACCACCCTCAGGCCGCTGACAGATCTTCCCTACGTTATTGCGCCGTGCTCATGGTGTATGTGGATACAAAGAGGACGTATATCGCCCATCCCCCCCCCCCCCAACTATTATTTCGGTAACATTACAACGATATCTGCTTGCAAAATGTCGCTCACAATGTTAAGCTCACAGATTTTACAGGGAGCAAATCGTGGCCGATTAGTTGTGACGCTTGTATTTTAGCCGTTGTACGCTCTAAACATTAATCTGTTAATGATAACAGAAACTCTGTTGTCTGACACAATATTGTGTCATATTCAGTATAACACCATGTTAATCTGACAGAATCTTTATGTTGAATTAATAAAAAATGTGTGCTGTAGCATACATTCTAGCATCACCCAGACAACATACTTTCTGTTAAAATTAACAGATTAAGACACGGGGGTTGGGGTTGGGGGTGGGTTGGGGATGATGGTTCATTCCCAGACTGGACACGAAATCATCGATATGAAATATGCTACCACTTTTCTTGAGGTGTAGTAAGTGATGGATGACGCTCACGATCGTGTGAACATTCGGTTGGCCTTACATGAAGTTTATGATAGCGTCGACGAGCGTCGTCGATGGCTGATTTTTACCATGGTGCCACTTACAATAAGAGCATACGAGCGACATTTTAAACTCAACCGGCTAAGCGTATGAAGAAAATGTACTATATAAATTGTAATAAATTTTGCTTTAAAAGTGATTTCTAAACGGAGTTGTGATGATGACTTCATTTGCCAGAAGTTCCTCACAAATGGCTATGACACTATGACTGATGATAGTGTATGGGCACGTGTCTATATTCTCTTTGATTGATTTATTTATTTGATTGGTGTTTTACGCCATACTCAAGAATATTTCACTTATACGACGGCCGCCAGCATTATGGTGGGTGGAAACCAACGACCATCCGCAGGTTGCTGAAAAAACCTTCCCACGTACGGCCGGAGAGGAAGCCAGCATGAGCTGGACTTGAACTCACAGCGACCGCATTGGTGAGAGGCTCCTGGGTCATTACGCTGCGCTAGCGCGCTAACCGACTGAGCCACGGAGGCCCCTATATTCTCTTTGAATACATCGTTTTGTTAGTTGTGAAAAAATTTGCTGACGACAGCAGATGTATCACTTACAATTTGTTTCTGCACCACTTGGTTTTTACAATCGAGGAAAGTAATGTTGTTCACTTATCAGGTGAGTGACTTTATTCTACCCCTCGGGCTGACACCAGATCAAAGCGAATACCTATTCTTGGAGACAGGTAAATGGATACAGAGTGATATACACCTCCTCGTACGTCACCCACTAGTACCATGGTTTAAGCAGAATTAGTTAAAAATGCAGTGATGTCAGTTGCAATTTATTAGTGATTACTGGTGTCGAATTACTCAAAATACTGTGTTGCCATCATTCATTTATTTGATTTCAGTGTTTTACACCGTGCTCAGTTTTACCACAGCTGCAAAATTAGTGGTAGCAGCTTTAAATGTTGCGCTTCGTAATGATTTGTGTCTTGTAACATAATGTTTCATTACAACATTCTTAACATTTATAATGCGAAACGGAGCCTCCGTGTCTCGGTTGGTTAGCGCGCTAGCGCAGCGTAATGACCCAGAAGCCTGTCACCAATGCGCTCGCTATGAGTCCAGCTCATGCTGGCTCCCTCTCCGGCCGTAAGTGAGAAGGTCTGCTAGCAACCTGCGGAAGGTAGTGGGTTTCCCCCTGGCTCTGCCCGGTTTCCACCCACCACAATGCTATCCGCCGTCGTATAAGTGAAATATTCTTGAGTTCGGCGTAAAACACCAAATAAATAAATAAATAAGTATAATGCGAAACACAACACCTAAAAGTGTTAATTTGATGTCAGATTTAGTCTTAGATAACAGCATTTGTATAATCGTCTTGATAAAAGTTAAACTTTAAGTGTTACGCTATTGTCATTATAAATGACCCCCACCCCCCTCCCTTTCCACCACTCCCAAAATATGGAATTTAACATTGTTAAAATTATATAAACCTATAACATTTCAGTTTTACAAGAATCAACCGTACACACAAAAAACACTTGTGTGAACACAAACTTTGTTCTTTCCCACAAAGTGTCATAATTGAACAATTCAGTCTTGTGCTGACTAAACACAATGTCTTGTCTCTATTTCATTATTTCATTAACACAAACATGTGTGCTTCATATTTATGTAACTCATGGGGTAACTCGTTTCTGTGTTGAAGAAAAACAACACGTTACTGTGTTAGATTTTAGACTATGACTATTGGACTTCTCGCTTTTTGTCCAATGTCCTTTTTTATTTCTTTCTTGATTTGATTGGCGTTTTACGCCGTACTCAAAGAATATTTCACTTATACGACGGTGGCCAACATTGTGATGGGGAATCGTTTCTTCTTGTTGTTGTTGGTGTTGTTTTTTAAGTATGTTCCTCTCTACACTTCCTCCAAGAAGCTTGACTTCGGTATCTATGCAATATTTTGGCGATATTTTCTAGCTTTTGGTTGGTGGTTTTATATATGTTATTTTGTAAATCATGCACAACGTTTAATCCCGTAAACAAACCTAAAATCCATATTAACTTCGCCTTAACCAGGTAGAGGTCAGCTAAAGGTCAGTATATTACATAATACACGCATAGGAATAACGGACGTCACTGTACGCAACCTGACATCTGACACCCATGTTCAACCTCGGAACAACAACAACATTCACTTCCGAGGTTTAAGCTATATAGTAACACACAGCTACAGATGTTTAAATAATCTTGGATTCATTCGGCCTGCGTACCGTATGTTACCTAAACTTTCGCCCTCCAAAACTCCACTTCTTTCATCGGCGACTGAAGGTAACAAAATACTTTTTTTTGCTGAAACTTACATTTTCCCATTAGGATATCATCTTTCATGTACCTTTGCACAAAAACCTCAAAACACCTTTCCAAGACTCTCTCGTGGACGAAATTTTAGGTGAGCTACGGTAGTACCACACACGTGTATATACATAGATACATACACGTATCGGACAAGCATTCAACTTCACTGAGGATATTAGGCTTACAGTCGAAGGTCAATATGCTATAATGTTGTTATGCACAAGCCTATTGTTGAGACTCTATCGGTGGATGCGTAACCCAGTGCTATTCTGTGAGGGATCGGCTATATTATAGTGAACATTAAGCTGGTTATCACGATGGGGTGTCCCTTAAAACAGTCCCCCATGTTTCCAGCTCTATCCACTCCGCGTCCATGGGTACCGCCACAGAGGCAGACCCCGCCTTGCTTCAAGGCGGTGAAGCGAGACGAATCGTAACTCGCTGTGACCCACGCGCCAGCTACTTATATATGTGTTGCACACTGGCCATTGACATCAATATCAGTTCTAAGCGTTCACATCAATGGATTGAGGCTTCTAACGTGTTTGGTTATGATCCTTAGATTGTCTGCGGTTACACATTTTAGGAGAGGAATCATATTCTAGCAGTATGTCTTAAAACGCACTAAAGGCTACCGCACATCGTGGACGATGTACAGCTCTAGAGGTGTGATCTGATACCGGACATTCTGTATGGTGGGTACACTTATCCCGTCTCGGCCTTGACTTAGCACCCCCAAGCGTTCACTGAGCGAAATTTGACCCGATTCATAACCAGAACAACAAAAACAACAACAACAGACTGGCTAAATTTCAGTATTGTTATAGAAAGCTTCACATTTCAGTCTTACGGACGCCGAGCGCGTTAGAGATCCATGGCGGGCCTCTCATACCGAGGCATCTGTTGTGGAGGATCCATGGCCTGGTGGGTCGCCAATCACTTCGCCCGTAGGGCCTATGGATCCGTCCCTGCGGCGTGTCATCGAGAACTGATAAGACCATGCTGGCCGGCTAGAAGACATTTTATAGGCAGGAATCGCTCCCGCAGTGCTCTCTGGGCACGAAGCTGTACGTATCAGCATAGACCGGAGCTGTTCCAAAGTGTGTCACCGGAAAACATCGTATTGGACGCCAAAAACAGGTCGGTGTGTTTACATTTTAGTATAACTACCCACACACACACTTACCGCCCACCAAACATACAATACGAGAGATATTTAGCATACACCTGTATAGTGTTAATATATATTTATAATGTAATATATATTTTGAATTGTAGGAAAACAGAGAAAATTGCGAGTTGACTCACACGTATAGAACATAATTCATAAGTCACACTTATCTAAGTAGCTTTTGATAACTTACGCGTTCATATATAACGTCATATATAACGTATATAGTGCAATAGGCCACACGCGATAAAAGAACTGCGGCGATATTCCACATAACCTATGTAGGTATGTATGCACGCATGCGTGTGTGTATGTATGTATATATGTATGTATGTATATATGTATATATGTGTGCTTGGGGTGTAGCGTCGCAAATAACAATCAGTCATATGACGATGAGGAGTCAAGAGATGTGTACATATATTGTGTCTTTTTGTGGCAGCCAGAGTGCTGCCACCATTGAAGCATCATGTCGCAGACACCAGACATGACACCAGACATGACACCAGACATGACACTCCAGTTCATATTGTACTGACATCGGGCCAACCTGTTGTGTTTCCTTCTTGCCTTTCTCTCTCAGTGCTGAGGGCCAGACTAGGAAGCAACAAGTAGCTAGGTCTAACATTTATGTCTTTGGAATGACCCGTTCCGGAGGTCTAACATTTATATCTTTGGCATGTCCCGATCCGG
This sequence comes from Liolophura sinensis, assembly GCF_032854445.1. Classification (NCBI taxonomy): domain Eukaryota; kingdom Metazoa; phylum Mollusca; class Polyplacophora; order Chitonida; family Chitonidae; genus Liolophura; species Liolophura sinensis. The sequence continues at coordinate 705,328 of NC_088297.1, read as the reverse complement.
AGGTCTAACATTTATATCTTTGGCATGTCCCGATCCGGAGGTCTAAAATTTATATCTTTGGCATATCCCGATCCGGAGGTCTAACATTTATGTCTTTGGCATGACCCGATCCAAAGGTCTAACATTTATGTCTTTGGCATGAACCTATCCGGAGGTCTAACATTTATGTCTTTGTCATGACCCGATCCGGAGGTCTAATATTTATGTCTTTGGCATGACCCAATCCGGAGGTCTAATATTTATGTCTGTGGCATGACCCGATCCGGAGGTCTAATATTTATGTCTTTGGCATGACCCGATCCGGAGGTCTAACATTTATGTCTTTGGCATGACCCGATCCGGAGGTCTAACATTTATGTCTGTGGCATGACCCAATCCGGAGGTCTAATATTTATGTCTGTGGCATGACCCGATCCGGAGGTCTAATATTTATGTCTTTGGCATGACCCGATCCGGAGGTCTAACATTTATGTCTTTGGCATGACCCGATCCGGAGGTCTAACATTTATGTCTGTGGCATGACCCAATCCGGAGGTCTAATATTTATGTCTTTCGCATGACCTGATCCTGAATTTCATATAATGTGCCAGAGCTGGAAAAATTCAGTATATTTAAATAGTGTTGTCAATATCACTGAGACTTATGCTGATGAGGGCATGTGAACAAGTTTTATTCGTGATTTAATCCGTCAAATGTATGGAAAAAGAATGACCAGTTTGAATGAAAGTTTCTAAATGCACCAATGTAACCTGATTCACGTGCAAAAAGTCTGTGCGGTGTTGGTATGTGTTTTTACGATCGCCATGGTGAACAGCTGGAAACTGTATTCTTCGTCATTCATATTTATATACGACTATTTTTGAGAAATATATCAGCACGAGCAGGAGCATTCTTTACTTGGTTTATTTTATTTATTTATTTCATTGGTATTTTACGCCGTTCTCAAGAAAAGACATTCTGATCATAGATCTGACCAGAATGCGGAACGGAAAGGGGCTGTATAATGAAAACACCACAGCATACAGAAAAAAAACAAAAACCGAAAAAAAAAAAAAAACAGCACCAACGACATTGTGATAGTTGGCAAATGGTCACACATAACGCGTGAAGTGTGGCCTTTAGCCAAACCTGTCACAGAGGTTTGTAATGTTTGTTTTGCTTGGTTGGTGGCCTCTGGCTGTAATCTTTCCAGTAGAATGGTTTCACCGCACAGTGCCTACCAGGAAGCGTAAGGTTTTTATTTCGGTGAATGGTTGACAGCACAAGTACTCGCTCTGATTGGTTGGGTCGTGTCGCCCCGACCTCGTCTGTAAAACGCCCTTGTTTCGGATTTTTAAGTTATGTGCGATGGCTTTTCAGGCATTATCACGCGAAATGTGTAATGTTCCAACACACACGGCAAACCAAAATTCCTGATGTGACTATAGTAGGACTGTTCTGCTTTTGAGTAGAACAGAGCCGTACCTGTGTCTTAAAAAACTACAACAAACAATGATGTATGTTAAGTGCTTTTTTACCTCAACTCAGTTGTGGACTTAAAAGTTATCCTTGTCAAGACGATTGGTAACTGTCTACCTTCACGTCAAACGGTACACGGACCGTTTTGTTCTTTTTTGTTTATCGCAGTTGCAAAATGGTTACACTACACGCCTGCCTTATACACGCAGATATAACCTACATTTTGCAGACTTTTCTCATAATCATGTGTACGAATTGTCCATTCTGGTCGAATTGCACTCCTTGCGCTGACAAAGCACCATTTCAGGATTCTGTAAACGGGAGTCTTGAAACCTAATAACAAAAAAGAACGTACGTCCCTGAATACCGCGTATTCACCTAGTGATATACACTGTACATTCTCCTTGGCGATACGATGTGAATTCAACTTTGATGTATTATATAGATTTCACTTCAAGCCCGAGATGGCTATACATTCTATTGTCCGTATTCGGCCGTCTTAGAGTGGATTACCGTGTGTACCTAGGCTTGTCGTCTAACAGACCGCACTATACACAATATAATCGACCCCCAGAGTGTCACCCTGGCACTATTGTTATGAGTGGTTTTGTAACAGACTGTTGTATATGCATTAGTGACCCATTCGATCAGTATATGAGAGAGACCATTGTATAGACACCGAAAATTTCGACCTTTCACCTTGCCCCTGATATAAATAAGACTGGTATCTTAATGTTAAGTCTGGCTGTACCAGGGAGACCAACCTTGTATAGACATACTTCAAGTTCACGTGAGAATGGAACATGTTACATACATGGGATTTTCTACTAAAGACTTAAGGTCAACCGTGAGAAACATTGCCATATGACCTTCGTCTTCGCGTCCTGATAACAGAACTAACAATTCTCGGGCAGAATCAAAGGCAACATGAAGTTGTATGGCTCTTCCATTGAAATCTTTGACATTGTGAATTTGTTATAATGTTTAGAGTCATAGATTGTCAGAGTGTACATTAATTTAAGCACATTTATATTGTTATAGGCGGCTTCGTGGGCTTAATGCTGAGAACGTCCGCCTCAAACTCAAGAGACATGTGGTATCAAAGACTTTAAACATGATACTTGTTGCTACCTCGCTTGACACTCAGCACTGAGAGGTTAGAGCCAGGAAACATGACTGGTTGGCTCGGTATCATTTTCGCCATGGCATATGAACGCACAGTGGGTAAAGTGGGGCTATATGGACTCTCGGGTAATATGGACACCTGGGCTATTTCAGCCTACAGTGTTTATCAGTGCTGCCATCTGTGTTGCTGTGATGTAGTTATAGACGACAGCTTCAACGCACCCACTCCTGCTCATTTACCAAAAAAAGCTAAGATATATATACCAATTTACAAAATTATATATACAAAAAAAATGACTCATTTTCTTATGATATTAGCGACATTCAACGTTTATGAATGAATAAATGGATTTCACTTCGGCAATAATGCTACTTTTGTTGATTTATTTATTTATTTATTTGATTGGTGTTTTACGCCGTACTCAAGAATATTTCACTTATACGACGGCGGCCAGCATTATGGTGGGTGGAAACCGGGCAGAGCCCGGGGGAAACCCACTACCATCCGCAGGTTGCTGACAAACCTTCCCACGTACAGCCAGAGAGGAAGCCAGCATGAGCTGGACTTGAACTCACAGCAACCGCATTGGTGAGAGACTGCTGGGTCATTACGCTGCGCTAGCGCGCTAACCAACTGAGCCACGGAGGCCCCGCGACTTTGTTGAGGGGTAGTATCAAAGTGCACAGATGAAAATGAAGTAGATCTGAGTATGTAAGTCTTCCATATATGGAGGGTATCTCTTTCCCGTGTAAAGACGATTCAGGTCCAAGCTGAGTTGATAATAATTGTTATCTTGTAATTCATAAATAGAAATTCACACTATAGTCGGAATACTCTGACTGGAGCGTACTGCAGAAACAGTGATAAGGCTGACTGTAGGCTGTAATAATGAAGAGTTTACATATGTGTGACGCGTGTGACTTAAGTAGTTTGTAGCACAGCATGGTATACGCAAGTACACAGGCAAAAGTGAAAGCATGCAATTCGAAGTGAGGTCGGAGACTTTGTTTGTCAAAATATTGTTCAAAATGGACTTAGCAGGTATCGAGCTAACGAGGAGAGGATTTTAAGTACATGGGTGAAGGTGAACCAAAAAGAATGTGGGTAATTTAGAGTTGGAAAGTCTTAATTATTCAGCTTTATTTTCACATAAAACGTCATTGCAACCGCAGAAATGAACAACAGATTACAATGCTTTGGCTGGTGTTACTTTAGGCGGGAAAGTTTCCCCATTGGGCCGGCTTGATACATGTGTTACCTGTTGTTTAGGCTACCTGTTGTTTGTTTGCTTTGGATTTAAAAGAAACGACAACACTAGACCAAATGTATGTATGCGTCTATAGAGTATTCTACAAGAGCAAGTTTGAAAAGTATACGTGTTTATTTTGGCGATGTTACATTATCGAAATATCGCAGTTTAAAGCTTGGAAAATTTACACACATTAACCAATTAAAAGCGTCGCCATGTTATCAATTTTAACCAATAGGTTATTAACTGATTCAGTTATTACTAGAAAAGGGCTGTGGTCGTTTAGATCTGCTTCCAGCGCACTTCCGAAATAATTCAGGTTAAATTACTTGTCTTTTCTTTGTACGGTTGATTTCACCCTCATTTATTGCAGCACGTGTTTAATTTTATCATGCTGTCTCACTAAAATGCCATACCGAAAACAGCAGACATGAAGCCCCGTCCAAAGTACGGAGATCATGTTATCGATTTTTGATTTGTTTGATTGTTCTTTTAACGCCATATACTCAAGATTTTTTTTTACTTATGCGACAACGGTCATTTTTATAGGGGGGGGGGATTTGCGGTAACCGGCGTGCCGGCAAGGTGCACCATGTGGACCTTTATCAAATTACTGACAACTTAACTTTCCCACATGTGACGTATACATGCAGATATGAGAACAATATATATATGGTCTTGAACGTACGTTAAACTACGCAAACGAACAAACATTGTTACTAGGGCCCCACAACCAGTGAGGGAAAGTATATATTCCCTGTCCAATGCAGGCCGGTTTTGAAACCTCGCCTCATGTTTTTTATGCGGCTGAAAGGCGAAAGACCAATCATCACATTGTCCTCGCTCCTCTTCATGTATTTCTACTCCTTGTGCTCATGTCTTGTACAATGTAACAACTACACCACTGTTCGCTCCCTTCGTAGCGATTCAAACGTGTAGTGTAACTAGCAGATCTTTGCTTTTCTGTTTCGCCACGATTGAAACCTGTGTATCGAAGTGTAGAATGTGATTTCTACAAGTTAATCAAGTTAATTATTATTATTACTTTAATTTGTACACCGACTCCCTGATGGTGACCTGTGTGTCCTAAAGGCAAGTTCAGCAGAGCGGAAAATCTTGATCCATTCTTGTGCATGGAGCATTAATGCGGTAAATCAGAATTCTTTTTAACCTTCGAATCTGCCATTGACGTATTTAATGACATTTAGGCTATTACCTAGATTGGAAGCCTATATAATGTAAGGTGATTCCATGGTCAAACCATGGATTGAGTTTGGAAGCCTATATAATGTAAGGTGACTCCATGGTCAAACCATGGATTGAGTTTGGAAGTCTATATAATGTAAGGTGACTCCATGGTCAAACCCTGGATTGAGTTTGGAAGCCTATATAATGTAAGGTGACTCCATGATCAAGCCCTGGATTGAGTTTGGAAGCCTATATAATGTAAGGTGATTCCATGGTAAAACCCTGGATTGAGTTTGGAAGTCTATATAATGTAAGGTGACTCCATGGTCAAGCCCTGAATTTGGTGAACACATATATTTATGCTGCTCTTATACTGCATAGGTGAAGTCAACTAAGCTGCCCTGGTAAATGTATTACGATAGGGCCTACACAGTTGATATTTTCACTTGATTATTTTTTATTGTCTAAAATTAGGAAACATATATTTATGCTGCTCTTATACTACATAGGTGAAGTCAACTAAGTTGCCCTGATAAATGTATTACGATAGGGCCTACACAGTTGATATTTTCACTTGATTATTTTTTATTGTCTAAAATTAGGAAACATATATTTATGCTGCTCTTATACTACATAGGTGAAGTCAACTAAGCTGCCCTGGTAAATGTATTACGATAGGGCCTACACAGTTGATATTTTCACTTGATTATTTTCTTTATTGCCTAAAATTAGAAAACATATATTTATGCTGCTCTTATACTACATAGGTGAAGTCAACTAAGTTTCCCTGATAAATGTATTACGATAGGGCCTACACAGTTGATATTTTCACTTGATTATTTTTTATTGTCTAAAATTAGGAAACATATATTTATGCTGCTCTTATACTACATAGGTGAAGTCAACTAAGTTGCCCTGATAAATGTATTACGATAGGGCCTACACAGTTGATATTTTCACTTGATTATTTTCTTTATTGCCTAAAATTAGAAAACATATATATTTATGCTGCTCTTATACTGCATAGGTGAAGTCGACTAAGCTGCCCTGGTAAATGTATTACGATAGGGCCTACATAGTTCATATTTTTTATTTTATATTTTTGTTTATTTTTTCAAACTGGTGAGCACATATTTACGCTACCCTTATACCAGTACATAGGTACATATACCAGTACATAAGTCGACTAAAAGTGTCTTGGTACACGTATTCACACCTTTCACATTTCTAGTTTTATAATCTTTTTTATTGCCCCATATAGATTAATAAACACGGGGGTTTTTTGCCTGAAAGTTTACGGGCTTTATAGGAGCGGCACATGTTATTCGAGAGTACATATGTAGGTTTACGCGTTAAATCGGGTGAGACCTTGACGCTGGACAGGAACCTTGAGAAACAGAATTTTAGAGGCTGACGTAAACAATTCAACATGTTTGTTACACAACCCATTAACATGTCAACGCAACTGTCGCCTAATGCCATCGGGCTCATGAGAAGTGTCATCTGTCACTCCAGACCAGCAGCTTCTGCCAGACATTGGGTTATCAGTCACCTAAAATACGTTTACTTGTATGGAATGGCTGAACAAAATGCCCTCTGTTGTTTGAAGTCTATAAGGCGGCTTTTGTAAGCCACTTTATAGATATCATTGACGTCACACACTCCTTTATTAGCTAAAGTACCTCTGTGTCATAAGTACACTTTACAAACATTTCCTCTGTGGGTAAATATCAAATATACCATTAGCTTGGTCCTGAAAGCGGATCACATATTGAATTCAAGCATTTGACTGCATTTTCGTGAAGTGAAAACGTGTAAAAAAACAATGAGTTAAGGTTGGTTTTTATAACCGGTTTTCCAATCGTTTATGTCTGTGTTTTGGTTTTTCTTTAATTTGGTCGGGAATTGGTTTGGACGGTTTATTTATTTATTTATTTATTTATTTATTTATTTATTAATGTATTTATTTATTTGATTGGTGTTTTACGCTGTACTGAAGAATATTTCACTGATGCGATGGCGGCCAGCGTTATGGTGGGAGGAAACCGGGCAGAGCGCGGGGAAACCCACGACCATCCGCAGGTTGCTGGAAGACCTTCCCACGTACGGCCGGAGAGGAAGCCGCATTGTTGAGAGGTTTGGACTTGAAGTACAAATGTTATATATGGGCAGATTTACCTTGCATACTCTGTTCAAGTTACCCAACATTAAGCAGAGAATCTATCCTTTCGTCAGACCAAACAAAAGTGGCAGTTTGAGCTCTGTAATCAGAGAGTATCTTCCAAGTTGACGTGTACGTATAAAGCTATGCTTACTACAAAATTCATCGCGAAAGCGTGTTGTAGCCGTCTGGCTTAACAGTCACAACGGTTGTTATTCTGAGAATTTTCTACAAGACATCAGAAATGGATAACGATCGAAAAAGGGAAGATATTTATCATCTTTCTGGACGCGACTATATAGGCAAACTAAATGTACTGGCAGTTAACGAATATTAAAGTTTCCAGACCAGCTCATTTGTGTCCGGTTTCCGGAACATCCTCCAAGTGGTAGTAGTATTCAAAGGGACAAAGTGACGGTCAGATAGTCCAGTGCCGTTAATGAAAGCCCATTTGGAGATAAACGTATCTTTCTATTGGCCTTGGTGTAGGCAGTTATGTTATATGCCAAGGGGAAGATATCGGATTGATAACTGACGTGCATGTAACTTAAGCTTGATCGGTTGTGTTTTAGCTGAGACCCTTTGTGGTCGATTATTATTTTGTTGAAATATCTGGAGTACGTTTCAAACCGATAATCTGGCTGAAGACTGAAATTCTTGTACATAAAGCGGTATTATTAAGCGGAAGTGAAATTCCAGTTGGATAATTCACTGGTGTTTCCTGCATTGTGGCTTTTGGGAACACTATTGCACTACACATTCAATAGGACTGAAAACAATATTAAAATAATTGATAATGACAGGCCATTTAAGAGGACTGAAGCGTTTTAGCAATCTGTCGTTCGTTACATATAGTGTTCATACAACGGGCCGGGAAAGACTGTGTATACAAGTATACGTAAAACTAAAAACTAAAAATTGATTTATTTTCTGGTGTGTAGAAGAGGTATTAGAAAGAAAAAGGCATCAAACATTGTCAGTTGCAGTTTCAAACTTTGGGCCTTATCGGAGAAACTGAATGTTAGGGGCATAAATTCGTACACATATATACAATATATGAGCAATGTTTCCCTGACAGAATGGTGAAGTAACATCCAGAGAACCGGATACGGCCAGTACTAATCTGCATTTAACAAGTTAGAATCAACACCGTGGATATGTCGAATACATTGGTTATCATATCAAAATAGCACATACAAAAGCAATTTCTGTGTTGGCCTGCAGCATATTGTCTTGAAAGCAGTGCATATGTATATTTTATCATTGACTGTATGCTACTTAACATTACTGTTTTAACTGTGTAATCTGAGAACAGACATACGTGTACATTTAAAACCAACCCAAACAAAGTTGATACTGACACCTACAAAATAGTTACCATCCACATTATGTAGGTCAGCAATAGCATTTAACAAGTCACGTGATCTTCAACAACTTAATGCATTCCAATATGTTTAATAATCACAATTGCCTTTTGTGAATTGTTAAACTTGACAAGTAATAAGAAGTGCCTACAGTAAGCTACAGGTGGATGTCCTGTGAAATATTATATGCTATACAGTAACATTGTACTATCGATAATTTGTACTTGTTTATTTATTTATCTCATTTGTGTTTTACGCCGTACGCAAGACTATTTTACTTATACGACGGCGGACAGCATTATGATGGGAGGAAATATATATATATATATATATATATATATATATATATATATATATATATATATATATATATATACACACACAGAGTTCAATTGTTCACATACACTAGTGTAAGATAAAGTCGATGGCAATGACACAAGGGCTTATAACATACGTATATACAATGATATCCATGTGGACAATGATGAGGAACTGTTCCTTGCGTAATGGCGACTCGCTAGATGTCGACACGCTAATGGTTCTTTGTTGTCTTGTGATGGGCGTGTAATATGGGGACTAAAAGGCTTTGTTTATTTCCATTGTTTCCATGTATGATGACAACACAGCATTTTTTGTACATATAATTGTAGACCAATGGCGTCTAACGTTAATTATATTATTATTTTTTTGTGTATAATTATGCGTAAACTATGGTGCCGATGACCTTCTAGGTTGTTACTATATTTAAGTACTTACGTTAACAGTTAAAATAAACTCCTGACTGCGGTAAACTTGCAAGAGGCTGGATATCAGCGGTAATGTGTGACCATTTGCCAACTATCACACTCTCGTCGCTGCTCTGGTTTTACTCTCTTATCTGTAGTCGTATTTCAGCGGTAACGTGTGACCCTTTGCCGACTATCATACTCTCGTCGCTGCTCAGGTATTACTCTCTTTGCTGTAGTCGTATTTCAGCGGTAATGTGTGACCATTTGCCAACTATCACACTCTGGTCGCTGCTCTGGTTTTACTGTCTTTGCTGTAGTCGTATTTCAACAGTAACGTGTGACCATTTGTCAACTATCACACCCTCGTCGCTGCTCTGGTTTTACTCTCTTTGCTGTAGTCGTATTTCAACAGTAACGTGTGACCATTTGCCAACTATCACACTCTCGTCGCTGCTCTGGTTTTACTCTCTTTGCTGTAGTCGTATTTCAGCGGTAACATGTGACCATTTGCCAACTATCACACCCTCGTCGCTGCTCTGGGCTTACTCTTTATCGTGTGCCAGTAGTCTTTTGTGGTGAAAACCGTAAAAGCCGTTAAAAAGTATTTTGGGATAAGTCATTGAAAGTACGTTTTTTTTCCAATTTTTTTGTTATTTGGGGGGGGGGGGGGGGGTGTCGATCTTAGATTTCACATTGCATTATGGACTAATTAAACATGGACCAATAAGTTACCAAAGTTGTATCAATGCATTTATCATGAATGTTTCCACTTAAACTAAATCCATGGACTTTTACAGTTGTTTCCACTTAAACTAAATCCATGGACTTTTACAGTGCTGGAAAAAATAGGTTATTAAGTCACTGAAAGTTCTTTTAAAAACATGTATTTTAATCATTAACGTTTTGTATCTAAGGAAACACACGTAAACTTGTGAATAACCTGTGTGCAGTGTTCTCGTACCTGCTGATATGAATGTGCAAGAGCAAAAAGAGCGCAGAGGGTGCTTCATTTCAATATCGATTTTGTTACACTCATTTCCATCCCCGGAAAAATTGATGTTTTTCACTTACATGTAACATTCGAAACTTCGTTCTCATGTTCACCATGCTGGCTTCCTCTCCGACCGTAAGTGGGAAGGTCTGGCAGCAACCAGCGGATGGTCGTGGCTTTCCCCCGGGCTTTGCCCGATTTCCTGCCACCATAATGCTGACCACCGTCGTATAAGTGAAATATTCTTGAATACGGCGTAAAATACCTATCAAATAAATAAATAAATAAATTGTGTTCAGTCTCAGCCTTTAACAGGCCATCCGCGGTATTTGATCCTCTTAATCTGATTAAAATCAGATCGTGACGTATGTATATCCCTTCTCGAAGCGATATACATACGATCTCATTTTAATCACATTGTGATCCTCTATATAATTTTATATAAATAAATATATAAAGAGTTGTTAACCTAAACAAGACGAAAGAAGTGAGAATCCCAAACAGCCGGGATTCAGGGGTTGCAGGCTGTGGTGGGAGATGGGGTGGGGGTGGGGGTGGGGGTGGGGGGGGGGGTGTCTAGGAGGAAGAAGTCCTCAGAAAAAAAGGTTTTGTGTATTTCCAACTGTATTATACAATAATAATTATACGGGAAACTCATCTCAAAAACATGAGAGCTGACGAGTACAGCGAATATATATATATATATATATATATATATATATATATATATATATATATATATATCACGTCGGGACTTATATATCACGTCGGGACTTTGGGGGCAATTGGCGGTTGAGATGACACAGTTTTTAAAAGACCGGTTGCATGGTGTTATATGAAGTTCAGTGGCGATCGTTGACTTTCTCCAGTACACATGGTGGAATATATATCTTGACCTCTCCGCTCTGGGGGTGAAGACTAGCGTGCTAGGAGTGAGGGAGTTAATTAATAACTATAGCCTGTATAAGACCTCCAATGTCTCCTGCTCCTGCCGATTCCAACAGCTCGATCATACACACACTTGGCGCACACGTACAGAAATTAATGTTCCTTTATATGCCGTTATTTTATTAGGAGTATTGCCTATCGAGGCGTTTGCAGGCATACGTGCATGTGAATTGTGTTTTCGTGCGAATTTCATACCCATAACAATCAGTATCTGCATTTGAGGTACAGTCTGATTTTATAAGGTATTGGCCATGGGCTATCGGGCTGAATGTAGGCCTGCACCGATGTCCGTTTTTTTTTTTTTGTTTTTTTTTTTTGCACTATTTTTCACCTTCCCCCCCCCCCCCCCCCTCCCGCGAATTCCTGTAAATGCGATCGATAAAAGATGCCCATTGGGCTATGTGTAACCTGGGATTAAGAGTCTCTTAATCTGGAAGATTAACAGAAAATGAACTGAATATTAGCTCTGTTCATGGGGGCTACGTTTAGGAGATACGTGTGTGTATTTTTGGGTACCTGTACAAATTTTATACCTAAAAAACAGCCCCACAGTGCTAACTGTATTTAAGTTTTTGGGCAGTATTTTATCAGTCCTCGGCGGAGTGATGATTTAAGGGTGACGGTTAAACCATTTTGCATGGCCTATTAAACATAGCTTACCTTACTCCTCTAGAACCCATTGCATGGAGCCGGTTTGGAGTCATGTAGCGTGAAGTCGCCCCTTAGAGTGCCTCAGTGCTGGGCTTAGTTCGGGAGGTATCGTTGCTTAACGAGTGGCCTAACGCTAACAGCGGTCTCATGGACATGAGTATGATACGCTTGTAATTCATAATACCTTTCCCAGAAGGTACACTATTTGACTAACTGGCATAGGGAAGGTGAAGAAGATAAAACGACTTGTGTGCATGTCGTTCGAACGCTTGCTTGCTATCCACAAACGGACCCCTCCCTAAACCAGACCGACGCAAGAAGCATGGGTGAAAAATAGCCGAAATCCACGCGGCCGGCGACTCATTGGTGTTTAATTTACAGAATCCGGGAGAGAGGCGAGAAAGGACGACTGACGTAACTGAGAGGCGGTTTCGTTATTAACTAAGCGCTCACTGGGGAGATTAAGGCCTTTGATTTTCGGATTTTACGGCGCCTATGGCAACTTCAGCTATCTGTAGTCGGTATCAGGGATTTGTTACTGGATGTGGCAAGGCAGAAAAACTGATTTTATGCCCAGTTCGTTGTCACGGTCATACAGAGAGTTGTTTATCCAGAAGGTCATACACCGATGGCGGCAAGATAACCTCCAGAAATAGTGGTACACAGACAAATGTGCCGTTGCTGTCAAAACGGCATCAAGCATTTAGATTTCATCATCGATTCAGACTCTAAGTTCTGGCATTTCCATAAGAAAATATGGATTTTCTTCAACGTGCCGGGCTATGCCATATGACGTGGATGTGCACAAAATTGGGGTTTGTAGTATTATCATGCTGATATATATATAGCATTATTTCTTAGCTTCTGTGTAGCAGAATGCTGGAAATACTGATTTTTACTGTTGAATCCATAAAAAAGGCATAATACCTGTTTACCTGCAGGCTACTACATAACATAATTTATGAATTCATAGATTTTGTAGTACCACTTAGATTTGATATTAGGGTGTCTCATTTCCGAATTAGTCTGCATCAGGGGGCCTCCGTGGCTCAGTCGGTTAGCGCACTAGTGCAGCGTAATGACCCAGAAGCCTCTCACCAATGCGGTCGCTGTGAGTTCAAGTCTAGCTCATGCTGGCTTCCTCTCCGGCCGTAAGTGGGAAAGTCTGCCTGCAACCTGCGGATGGTCGTGGGTTTCCCCCGGGCTGTGCCTGGTTTCCCCCCACCATAATGCTGGCCGCCGTCGTATATGTGAAATATTCTTGAGTACGGCGTAAAACACCAATCAAATAAATAAATAAATAGTCTGCATCGGTGGCCTAATGGTTAGTGTGTCCGCTTTGAAATCAGGAGACCCCAGGATCAAACTCTGCTCACGCCCTACCAAAAACTTTAAAAATGACATTTGCTGCTGCCTCACTTTCAGCTCAACACAGAAAGCAAGGAAAGCTGATTGGTTGGCCGAGTGTCAATATAATGTGACTGGGTGGGGTGTCAAGTACTGATGTCTTCAGCATGATTCTTAAGCGGCCTCAGCACTTTGGTGACATGGACTTGCCCTGCATGAAGGGGATAGTGCAATGACTGGTTGATCTGTACCAGTATAATGGCTGGGGCGGGCTGGCTTACTTCGGTAATTCATCTCAGTGAAGCAGCACCAGATAAAAGAGCGGCAAAAGTCTGTCTTGCAAGAAGGAGGCACATAACAGGCACTCTTAGGACTGCTTCGCCATCATGTAACTATAAAAGTGAAGTGTGACGATAAACCCCAAGCACTCACTCACTCACTCAATCATTCACTTACTCACTCTATATTATTTATATATTTATATCGTAATATCTTCACTAGAGAAAATTTTATGTTTTGTCGTCAACATATTGTATTTATTTGTATTCACAATTTTCCCTCCCATCTTTAAGAATTGGCAGGGGTGGGGGTGGGGGGGATGGGGGTGTTTGCTGTGAGTTGAACTGCTCTGTGTTTAAATACTGTACAGTGTGAAATTGCAGTAACTTCTCTGTGCACACCACCTTAAAAAGAGGCTAGTGGTATTAATCATGTGTTTCTATCTGCTCATGTAATCATAAAGCACTTACTACTTCCTATTTATGAAGACCCGGTTTCCTCCCACCATAATGCTGGCCGCGGTCGTATCAGTGAAATATTCATGAGTACGGCATAAAACACCTTTCTCTTTACTTGATATGGGTCATTGCATGTCAAATCAGCCCACCTCCCTCCCCCCCCCCCCCCAATCTTTTTTTTACAGTGACCCCATTGGATTATTTTGAAAAATTCTTAAACAACAAATTTAAATATCACTGGTAGGCATTTTGAATATTTTTCCACAGTTGGCTAAGAGATGTATCATGATGTGAGAAAATATTCAAAGAGCTGTCTGTCTAGCTGTCTAGTTGTCAACGTGGTGAACTGTTACAGTATAAAAAAGGGGGAAACTGGACAGCTGTTTGTCCTGTAGCATAGTTCAGACAACCAAGTACATGAAAGATAAAGCTTTTAAGCAGTCAGGCCTTCTTGTGCAAATGACATAAATAATATTAACCAGGTAACAAAGATTTATTTATTTATTTATTTATTTGATTGGTGTTTTACGCTGTACTCAAAAATATTTCACTTACACGACGGCGGCCAGCATTATGGTGGGTGGAAACCGAGCAAAGCCCGAGGGAAACCAACTACCATTGGCAAGTTGCTGGCAAACCTTCCCACATACAGGTAACAAAGATCTCCTATATATGTATATTTCACCTGACCTATGACAGCTCCCTGAAAATACAAAATTTGACAAAAACGTTAATTAAAGTGTGATGTTTAAGGGCTATTATCTCATAAAGTATTAAGTATATTACTTTTCTGCTATATTTTTAAAGCCTGGGTAGGAAAACCCCAGTGGGTGGAGTTCCAGACATCTAGTCTCCTTGAATAGAAAATTACAGCCATCTAAAAGTCTAAAAGTGCTTGCAGAACGAATACGCATTTTAACACTGTTGAAAATGAACAGTACATGGTGTTTCTGAAGGGCCGTATCTTAAAAACCAGTTGAAATTTAGAGCTATAACTAGGCAAACTTTCTTCATGTATGCTAAGGTACATGTATGTTTGAGAATTTTTTCAAAATAATCCAAGGAGGTCACTACAACAGCTGGATGAAATGACATGGAATGACCCATGCATGTGGGGTTAAGTTTATGGCTGGAGTAAACCACTGATCTTTGGCAAGCTACTGATCAGCTTTCCCACCTTGTGGGTGGTATGTTAAGCAGTCTCCAGCAAACTTTAATAAATTTAGAATACGGCATAAAACACCGTTGAAATAAATTTACAAATTCATAAATACAACAAACTTCATGTATTAAAGACCACACAGTAGAGCCCTGTAAGGCGTTGATGGCGTCATGCCACTGATG
The DNA here is from genome assembly GCF_032854445.1 of Liolophura sinensis. NCBI lineage: Eukaryota > Metazoa > Mollusca > Polyplacophora > Chitonida > Chitonidae > Liolophura > Liolophura sinensis. Next base: position 690,036 of record NC_088297.1, on the reverse strand, counting down.
GCCTTCAGGAAAATGGAAGCAAGTTGACATGGCTTAGGTGATCAAATTCAGGGCCGAAAATGATTGTTAGCTTGGTGCATGTAGTGATTGGCCAATTTCGCTGTTACCTAAAGTATTAAATACGAAACAAGATTATGTACATGTTAGGTTTGTCATATACCAAAAACAGTTGGCCCCCTGTCATGGTAAATATATTGTTAGGTTTGTCATATAACAAAAATAGTTGGCCCCCTGTCAAGGTAAATGTACTGTTAGGTTTACAGGACAAGGAGCTTAAAATTCCAGTCCTGACAAGTGGATATCTATAATTAAGGCTTGTGTATACTGTATAAAAGTTGACAGAGTTACTCTTGCAAATGTACAAGTATTTCCAGAGCCAAAGTGCAGCAATCTGCCAACTGAGCTAATGAGAAATTCCCCCTAGCTACACGTACTGCTGGTATGAGAAATTCTAGCTAACTACGTGTAGTGCTGGTATGAGAAATTCCAGCTGACTACGTGTACTGCTGGTATAAATTCCCTGCCAGCTACATGTACTGCTGGTAGGTGAAATTCTGGCTAACTGCATGTACTGCTGGTATGACAAATTCTAGCTAACTACATGTAGTGCTGGTATGAGAAATTCCAGCTGACTACATGTACTGCTGGTATGAGAAATTCCAGCTACCTGCATGTACTGCCGGTATGAGAAATTCCAGCTAACTATGTGTAGTGCTGTATGAGAAATTTCAGCTACCTGCATGTACTGCCGGTATGAGAAATTCCAGCTAACTATGTGTAGTGCTGGTATGAGAAATTCCAGCTACCTGCATGTACTGCCGGTATGAGAAATCCAGCTAACTATGTGTAGTGCTGGTATGAGAAATTCCAGCTACCTGCATGTACTGCCGGTATGAGAAATTCAGCTAACTATGTGTAGTGCTGGTATGAGAAACTCTGCTAGCTGCATGTACTGCTGGTATGAGAAATTCCGGTTAGCTACATGTACTGCTGGTATGTGAAATTGCCGCTAGCGACATGTATTGCTGGTGTGAACACTGGAAATCTGCTCCTGTTGGATGCAGACATCATCACTTACAGTATGTGTCATTTGTACAGGATAATCATGGGAATTAACTGATTTCATGACATACCCATTTATTATTCATATCTTTAATGCAATTAATACAGCCACATCTGTCAATATCTGCATGCGTTTACATGGACTGTGTAAAAACTCCAGTCAAGTAATGAACAAGAAGATTTATTTATTTTATTTATTTGATTGGTGTTTACGCGTACTCAAGAATATTTCACTTATACGACAGCGACCAGCATTATGGTGGGTGGAAACCGGGCAGAGCCCAGGGGAAATCCACGACCATCCGCAGGTTGCTGGCAGACCTTCCCACGTACAGCCGGAGAGGAAGCCAGCATGAGCTGGACTTGAACTCACAGCGACTGCATTGGTGAGAGACTCCTGGGTCATTGCGCTGCGCTAGCGCGCTAACCAACTGAGCCACAGAGGCCCCCTGAAGAAGAAGAAGTTTACAGTTGTATTATTGGTGTTTAATGCACACCGGTGTTATTCAGCGTTGTCAGGCATGTCTTGGTGAGAGCAGTGTTAGAACCAAGAAATCTTAACAGCAAGACAGATGATCTTGAGTTGACATGTAAGCCATGTTAGAGTGTATGCAGCCTCTGGGCCTACTGGGTACGGGTTGACCCGCTAAATGCCTCCTTTGATTCATATTTATTTGAGTGGTGTTTTATGCTATACTCAGGAATATTTCACGCATGCGATGGCAGCCAGCATTAAGGTGGGAGGAAAACGGGCTGAACCCTGGGAAACCCACAACCATCCGCAGGGTGCTGCAGACCTACCCACAACAGCTAGGGAGGAAGCCAGCATGAGCTGGACTTGAACTCATAATGACCGTATTAGTGAGAGGCTCCCGTGTCATTGCGCTGCGATGGCAAGCTGGGCAATGGAGGCCCCCAGTAAATGTCATAAACTGGTGTACGTAAGTCTAGCTGTATATGACAACCCTCTTACGTTCCCCTTTAAATGATTCTATAAACTTGTAGGCATACTAGATGAAAGCGTTGAATTATTCTCCACTCGTTCACATGTCTGCACAATGATTTATAAACCCTGAATTGTACATGTGCAAATTGCTGGAAGGAGTGCTCAGCTTGAAAGCCATAACCTGTACTCATATTTATACCCCTATCTGTTCACCAGGAAAACATTTATAAGCTGTGTGGCTATGTATATATTATATTTATTCAAATTCCCAACCTTCCTGAACTTGCCTCGTATGTGGATAATTACATGAACTTACCTATATTGTGACATCTGGAACCGAAAAGTTGTCCTCCAGAATCAAACACCTGCCACTCGGCCCAGAGTTCACGTACAAGTGTTCACTACACGTGTACATGTAGAGATGTGAACTTAGCAGTGTGTACATCTACACTACATGTATTGATGGTGAACTTAGCGATGTGTACATCTACACTACATGTATTGATGGTGAACTTAGCAGTGTGTACATCTACACAACATGTATTGATGGTGAACGTAGCAGTGTGTACATCTACACTACATGTATTGATGGTGAACTTAGCAGTGTGTACATCTACACAACATGTATTGATGGTGAACTTAGCAGTGTGTACATCTACACTACATGTATTGATGGTGAACTTAGCAGAATGTACATGTACACTACATGTATTGATGGTGAACTTAGCAGTGTGTACATCTACACTACATGTGTTGATGGTGAACTTAGCAGAATGACATCTACACTACATGTATTGATGGTGAACTTAGCAGAATGTACATCTACACAACATGTATTGATGGTGAACCTTAGCAGTATGTACATCTACACTACATGTATTGATGGTGAACTAGCAGTGTGTATATCTACACAACATGTATTGATGGTGACTTAGCAGTGTGTATATCTACACATGTATTGATGTGAACTTAGCAGTATGTACATCTACACTACATGTATTGATGGTGAACTTAGCAGTATGTACATCTACACTACATGTATTGATGGTGAACTTAGCGGTGTGTACATCTACACTACATGTATTGATGGTGAACTTAGCAGTATGTACATCTACACTACATGTATTGATGTTGAACTTAGCGGTGTGTACATCTACACAACATGTATTGATGGTGAACTTTGCAGTATGTACATCTACACTACATGTATTGATGGTGAACTTAGCAGAATGTACATGTACTTTACATGTATTGATGGTGAACTTAGCAGTATGTACATCTACACTACATGTATTGATGGTGAACTTAGCAGTGTGTACATCTACACAACATGTATTGATGGTGAACTTAGCAGTGTGTACATCTACACAACATGCATTGATGGTGAACTTAGCAGTGTGTACATCTACACAACATGTATTGATGGTGAACTTAGCAGTATGTACATCTACACTACATGTATTGATGGTGAACTTAGCAGAATGTACATCTACACAACATGTATTGATGATGAACTTAGCAGTGTGTACATCTACACAACATGTATTGATGGTGAACTTAGCAGTATGTACATCTACACTACATGTATTGATGGTGAACTTAGCAGTGTGTATATCTACACTACATGTATTGATGGTGAACTTAACAGTGTGTACATCTACACAACATGTATTGATGGTGAACTTAGCAGTATGTACATCTACACTACATGTATTGATGGTGAACTTAGCAGTATGTACATCTACACTACATGTATTGATGGTGAACTTAGCAGTGTGTACATCTACACAACATGTATTGATGGTGAACGTAGCGGTGTGTACATCTACACTACATGTATTGATGGTGAACTTAGCGGTGTGTATATCTACACTACATGTATTGATGGTGAACTTAGCAGTATGTACATGTACACTACATGTATTGATGGTGAACTTAGTGGTGTGTACATGTACACTACATGTATTGATGGTGAACTTAGCAGTATGTACATCTACACTACATGTATTGATGGTGAACTTAGCAGTATATACATGTACACTACATGTATTGATGGTGAACTTTGCAGAATGTACATCTACACTACATGTATTGATGGTGAACTTAGCAGTATGTACATGTACACTACATGTATTGATGGTGAACTTAGCAGTGTGTACGTCTACACAACATGTATTGATGGTGAACTTAGCAGTATGTACATGTACACTACAAGTATTGATGGTGAACTTAGCAGTATGTACATCTACACTACATGTATTGATGGTGAACTTAGCAGTGTGTACATCTACACAACATGTATTGATGGTGAACTTTGCAGAATGTACATCTACACTACATGTATTGATGGTGAACTTAGCGGTGTGTACATCTACACTACATGTATTGATGGTGAACTTTGCAGAATGTACATCTACACTACATGTATTGATGGTGAACTTTGCAGAATGTACATCTACACAACATGTATTGATGGTGAACTTAGCAGTATGTACATCTACACTACATGTATTGATGGTGAACTTAGCAGTGTGTACATCTACACTACATGTATTGATGGTGAACTTAGCAGTGTGTACATCTACACAACATGTATTGATGGTGAACTTAGCAGAATGTACATCTACACTACATGTATTGATGGTGAACTTAGCGGTGTGTACATCTACACTACATGTATTGATGGTGAACTTAGCAGTGTGTACATCTACACAACATGTATTGATGGTGAACTTAGCAGTATGTACATGTACACTACATGTATTGATGGTGAACTTGGCAGTATGTACATGTACACTACATGTATTGATGGTGAACTTAGCAGTATGTACATGTACACTACATGTATTGATGGTGAACTTAGCAGTATGTACATCTACACTACATGTATTGATGGTGAACTTAGCAGTGTGTACATCTACACTACATGTATTGATGGTGAACTTTGCAGAATGTACATCTACACTACATGTATTGATGGTGAACTTAGCAGTGTGTACATCTACACAACATGTATTGATGGTGAACTTAGCAGTGTGTATATCTACACAACATGTATTGATGGTGAACTTTGCAGAATGTACATCTACACTACATGTATTGATGGTGAACTTAGCGGTGTGTACATCTACACAACATGTATTGATGGTGAACGTAGCGGTGTGTACATCTACACTACATGTATTGATGGTGAACTTAGCGGTGTGTATATCTACACTACATGTATTGATGGTGAACTTAGCAGTATGTACATCTACACTACATGTATTGATGGTGAACTTAGTGGTGTGTACATTTACACTACATGTATTGATGGTGAACATAGCGGTGTGTACATCTACACAACATGTATTGATGGTGAACTTAGCAGAATGTACATGTACACTACATGTATTGATGGTGAACGTAGCAGTGTGTACATCTACACTACATGTATTGATGGTGAACTTAGCAGTATGTACATCTACACTACATGTATTGAAGGTGAACTTTGCAGAATGTACATCTACACTACATGTATTGATTGTGAACTTAGCAGTGTGTACATCTACACTACATGTATTGATGGTGAACTTAGCAGTATGTACATGTACACTACATGTATTGAAGGTGAACTTTGCAGAATGTACATCTACACTACATGTATTGATTGTGAACTTAGCAGTGTGTACATCTACACAACATGTATTGATGGTGAACGTAGCGGTGTGTACATCTACACAACATGTATTGATGGTGAACGTAGCAGTGTGTACATCTACACTACATGTATTGATGGTGAACTTAGCAGAATGTACATGTACACTACATGTATTGATGGTGAACTTAGCAGTGTGTATATCTACACTACATGTATTGATGGTGAACTTAGCAGTGTGTATATCTACACAACATGTATTGATGGTGAACTTTGCAGAATGTACATCTACACTACATGTATTGATGGTGAACTTAGCGGTGTGTACATCTACACAACATGTATTGATGGTGAACGTAGCGGTGTGTACATCTACACTACATGTATTGATGGTGAACTTAGCGGTGTGTATATCTACACTACATGTATTGATGGTGAACTTAGCAGTATGTACATCTACACTACATGTATTGATGGTGAACTTAGTGGTGTGTACATTTACACTACATGTATTGATGGTGAACATAGCGGTGTGTACATCTACACAACATGTATTGATGGTGAACTTAGCAGAATGTACATGTACACTACATGTATTGATGGTGAACGTAGCAGTGTGTACATCTACACTACATGTATTGATGGTGAACTTAGCAGTATGTACATCTACACTACATGTATTGAAGGTGAACTTTGCAGAATGTACATCTACACTACATGTATTGATTGTGAACTTAGCAGTGTGTACATCTACACAACATGTATTGATGGTGAACGTAGCAGTATGTACATCTACACAACATGTATTGATGGTGAACGTAGCAGTGTGTACATCTACACTACATGTATTGATGGTGAACTTAGCAGTATGTACATCTACACTACATGTATTGATGGTGAACTTAGCAGAATGTACATGTACACTACATGTATTGATGGTGAACTTAGCAGTATGTACATCTACACTACATGTATTGATGGTGAACTTAGCAGAATGTACATGTACACTACATGTATTGATGGTGAACTTAGCAGTATGTACATCTACACTACATGTATTGATGGTGAACTTAGCGGTGTGTACATCTACACAACATGTATTGATGGTGAACTTAGCAGTATGTACATCTACACTACATGTATTGATGGTGAACTTAGCGGTGTGTACATCTACACAACATGTATTGATGGTGAACTTAGCAGTATGTACATCTACACTACATGTATTGATGGTGAACTTTGCGGTGTGTACATCTACACTACATGTATTGATGGTGAACTTAGCAGTATGTACATCTACACTACATGTATTGATGGTGAACTTAGCAGTATGTACATCTACACTACATGTATTGATGGTGAACTTAGTTTGACATCACAAGTTTGACAGAAATATTTAAGGTCTGCAGCATGACAGTGTTTAACATTACAAGCTTGGCAGTAGTCAGGAAGTCTTTATTGTGACATGCTTGACTCTAATGTTTGATGTAACAAGCTTAACACTAATGTTTGATGTAACAAGCTTGATTTATTTATTTTTTTATCTGATTGGTGTTTTACGCCGTACTGAAGAACATTTCACTTTTACGACGACGGCCAGCATTATGGTGGGTGGAAACCGGGCACAGCCCGGGGGGAAACCCACGACCATCCGCAGGTTGCTGGCAGACCTTCCCACATATGGCAGAGAGGAAGCCAGCATGAGCTGGACTTGAACTCACAGCGACCGCATTGGTGAGATGTAACAAGCTTGACAGTAATCTCTTATGACCTGCTTGACAGTAATGATACTCTTCAGGGAGACATGACAACACCCTCCCTGTACAACCATGACAACAATTCAGGTCTCGGCATTGTTACATGTCCCTTAAAGTCTAATACTAGGACACTGGCTTTCCAAATATTGATGAATAAGGCCTTTTCCAGGCAAAAATTGACCAAAAATAGCACATTTAACCTTAAAACATGGCCTTTGTGATTAAGAAAGGTTATACCTGCTCTGCTACACCAAGATGAGTTGTCTGTTTCATTGTTTTAAATGTTAAAATCCTGTTATAACATACCTGCACCCTCACCAGTCATACCCAGACTAAACTGCAATGTGAGCCAGTGTTTGGTGTTTACAGTGCATAAGTTACAGTTTTGTCAAACTGCCTGTCCCAGACAACAGCAACAACATGTATCAAGTGTCTGTGTATATCAGTGACACTTTAAAGTCCACTGTCCATTTTGACTGGTATTGCATATATATGGCTGTATCTCAACCATGACATACTACTTGTAAATATATCTTGAATTTGACATTCAACTGTGAATACAGGGACATATGATTTTTTTTTTTTTTTTTTTTTGATTGGTGTTTTACGCCGCACTCAAGAAAATTTCACTTATACGACGGCGGCCAGCATTATGGTGGATGGAAACCGGGCAGAGCCCGGCGGAAACCCACGACCATCCGCAGGTTGCTGGCAGACCTTCCCACGTACAGCCGGAGAGGAAGCCAGCATGAGCTGGTGTTGAACTCACAGCGACTGCATTGGTGAGAGGCTTCTGGGTCACTACGCTGCGCTAGCGTGCTGACCGTCTGAGCCACGGAGGCCCCCAGGGACATATGAGAACTGGCCTGAAACGTCATTGTGTTTGATACTAGGACAAGAAAAATATCCAAGGAATGTACATCTGCTAACAGTTCATTATTCGAAGACATCTGTGGATTCTTTGGCTTGAAAAGCACAGGCTTTCTCATCCTCAAATACTTGATGTTGTCTGTTTTTACTGGCATGCATATACGTGTATATCTGCAGTGTGTTACAGCGAAAATCAAGCCTTAATTTTGTTTTTTTTTGAAATAAAACAATACCCACGTTCAAAAGTATTTATGAAGGGTTTTTGATCTACATGTTTACATACTTACATATTACAGGTGTATGTAATGATGTACATAAGTACATGTTCAAGGTATATATAGAAAGGCTTTTCCAGGGCTAACGTTCCCACAGCTGCATGTATGTAAAACTATACCCCAGTCACCACTGTTTTAATTCACACTTTACAGTCTAATTCCTTCTCTCCCCACAGCCCCAGTGTCCAGGAGGCTCCCAGACCCCCTCACTTTGAAGATGTGCTGTTCAACCTTTTATGTGACAAGACCCAAAGATTGTCTGTCAACAGATTTAAAGCAGTGAGTCATGGATGGATTAGTGGTTGTACATTATCAGTTATACATTATTGGTTGTACATTACATTATTGGTTGTACATTATCGGCTGTACATTAGTTGTTGTACAGTATCAGTTGTACATTATCGGTTGTACATTGTTGGTTGTACATTATTGGTTGTACATTGTTGGTTGTACATCACGGTTATACATTATTGGTTGTACATTACATTATTGGTTGTACATATATGTACTGGGTATGCTGTAATACTAGAGTATTTTGTCTTATGCGGGATAATATGTACAATAATAGCTAGTATACATGCACATGTAGGTCTGTCAGCAACCTGCAGATGGTTGTGGGTTTCCCTCGGGCTCTGCCCGGTTTCTTTCCAACATAATGCTGGCTGTCGTCATGTAAGTGAAATATTCTTGAGTACGGCATAAAGCACCAATCAAATAAATATATAAATAAATGAACATGTGTATACTGTGTGTAATATGTGAACCCCAGTTTGTACACAGCCATCGTTAAAGTGATGCAGAATCGATTGTGATTGGCTGACGGTTGAGATAGGATTTCCTGGTTTAAATTCTGCCACCAGCCAATCAGAATTGATTCTGTATCCCTTGAAAGGCCACTTGTATTCCACCAATGTGGTGTTGTACACATGTACTGTATGTCACGTATGAGAAAGGTTGTCAGTAGATGTCATACCTGGAGTCACTTAGGTTCTGGATAACGTTTGAGATCCCAAACTGTTAGCCGCCCCAAACTGTAAACCACCCAAACTGTAAGCCACCCAAACTGTTAACTGCCCAAACTGTTAACCGCCCAAACAAAACAAGCTGTATTAATACTAACAAGTAAGTCAATCAAAAATATGACGGTTTACCAATGAAAAGTACATTTCTTTCACAGGCTTAAAAGCTCTTAAAAAAGCATCATTTTGAGTTTCATTTTTAAAATTTCTTTCTGCACGGTCACAATGTGACTTTTTTTTTTCATTAAAGTTTGGGTTCAGAACCTTTAGTGTTTTTCTAGGTATGACCCTGAGCTTGCTGTTGTACATTTGAAACATTCTTCAGTAAGGTGTGAAACCGTATTGAACTGTATTGAACTGTATTGAACTGTATTAAATAAATGCATAAATCCTGTTGTTTGTGTTTTTTCAGGCTCTCAAGGCAACGGGCCTACGGGAAGAAGACCCACGGCTGAAGGAGACCATTGGTAACTTCTCACATCTCCAGGCTAAAGTCGCTGACTTTGATGGATTGGATGGCATCAACATCGACAAGGAAACATTTAGAGAGTAAGCGACCTGTATAGTTACCATGGTTACAAGAGATTTCGGGTAAGTGATCTAAAATTTCGCCTGTGACAAAAGTTGCACATTTTGGCCTGATTCTGAAAGTCTCTTGATCTTTGGAAGCTGTTCAGATGTTTGCCTGCAAGGTACATATTCCTGTCTGGAAACATTGTTTCCGCTCCCAAAAAAATATTTTATATTTGCCTCTAAAATTGCAATTTTTTGGCGGAATTTTGGGTCATTCACCATAATTGAAAATTGTGCCCAGCTTTAACATGTAAGCCTTTCACTTTGAGAAAGGGTATTACACTCCCTAGTCCGTGAAGTATGAATCAACACGTATTGTAATTGCAGGGTGTTTGTTCAGGCATATTCTGAGGGTTTTACTCTGTGTAGACAGAAGTTGTTTTTGTGAGGCGATGAAATTGGCCAGTCTGACCAATGCTGTTCTGTATCTAAAATCTAATTATTACTGGTAATGTGCATAAACTGCGCTGAAAGTTGCTCTTTCTTATGCAAAAAGGTTGAGGGTAGGTGCGCAAAACACGCTCGCCAGCCTTATGCAAGAGGGGTGATAATAATGACAAGACTTACAGGTGGGTCATTAAACAAGGGTGGTTTCTTGTTTCTTTTACGCCAGTTCTCAACGCCATATCTAGAAAAAAATTGAAGATTCTCATCCCAAGTATTAAAGGTTATTGAAATTTTATATAATTCATCACAAAATGCTGTTTTCTGAGAGCTTTTAAATCTGTGAATAAAAGAAATTTGCATGAAAATTTAACTTTGTTCAGTTTATTTGTTAGTTTTAGGACAGCTTGATAAGCTTGGGTGGCCAACAGCTTGGGAGCCCAAACGTTTTTTGAGGACTAGAATGGCTTTAGGTATGGCTCAGGTGGTTTAAGAGCTGACTGGCTGCGTCTGAGGCCAGTGACACAGATTTCTGAATGCTAACCTGACTTGCATGTATAAGTCTGTTCCCACCCAGAGTATTGTGTTAACATTTATCCTCACAGGTCTCACTATTAAGGTCTTGTCACACTCACATCTTGTTGTAGATGTGTCCAAACATAACATTGTGCTGTTGGCCAAAGCTTTCCAGAATCGTCTGATAATTGTCACACTATTAAAGTCTTGTCACACTCACATTTTGTTACAGATGTGTCACAGATAACATTGTGCTGTTGGCATATACTTTCCAGAATTGTCTGATAATTGTCACACTATTAAAGTCTTGTCACACTCACATCTTGTTGCAGATGTGTCACAGATAACATTGTGCTGTTGGCATATACTTTTCAGAATCATCCGATAATTGTTACACTATTAAGGTCTTGTCACACACACATCTTGTTTTGGCTGTGTCACAGATAACATTGTGCTGTTGGCCAAAGCTTTCCAGAATCGTCTGATAATTGTCACACTATTAAAGTCTTGTCACTCTCACATCTTGTTGCAGATGTGTCACAGATAACATTGTGCTGCTGGCATATACTTTCCAGAATCGTCTGATAATTGTCACACTATTAAAGTCTTGTCACACTCACATCTTGTTTTGGCTGTGTCACAGATAACATTGTGCTGTTGGCCAAAGCTTTTCAGAATCGTCTGATAATTGTCACACTATTAAAGTCTTGTCACACTCACATCTTGTTGCACATGTGTCACAGATAACATTGTGCTGCTGGCATATACTTTTCAGAATCATCCGATAATTGTTACACTATTAAGGTCTTGTCACACACACACATCTTGTTGCAGATGTGTCACAGATAACATTGTGCTGTTGGCATATACTTTTCAGAATCGTTCGATAATTGTCACACTATTAAGGTCTTGTCACACTCACATCTTGTTTTGGCTGTGTCACAGATAACATTGTGCTGTTGGCATATACTTTCCAGAATCGTCCGATAATTGTCACACTATTAAGGTCTTGTCACACTCACATCTTGTTGCAGATGTGTCACAGATAACATTGTGCTGTTGGCCAAAGCTTTCCAGAATCGTCTGATAATTCCAGAATTTACAGCTTTTTCCAAGAGGATAGAAAATCTCTACTGGAGAGCCAAGACCAATAACAATGGAATGGTAAATCCCAAGCAATTTTATGAACATAACTAGGGAAAGCTGCACCAGGCTAGGTTTTTGTTCTCTGAGCATAATAAATCTCCTTTGAATGTTGAAGGAGAGTAGTAAAAATGAAAGTGACACTCAGAAATGAGTAAATTTTTGGGAGGTAGGCTGTCTCAGCCATGTGACAATGAGGTCAGAAAGCCTTGAAAAAGATAATCAAAATTAGAAAAACCTTCAGTTTTGACAAAATAAAAAGTGGGATTTTCAATTTTATTTCCATTCCATCAATAATCATGTCTGGTGTCATTTTTTTTCTCTCATAATTCTGTCTTTATTGAAAATCTTGTCCAGTTTAACTTACTTGTTTTATGGGTGGAAGAAATCTTTTTTCATTGTCAGAGGATTTATTTCTGTCATTGGTGTTTTATGCCTTACTCAAGCATATTTCACTTATATGACGGTGGCCAGCATTATTGTGGAAGGAAACCATAGCCATCCGCAGGTTGCTGGCACACCATTCCACATACAGCCAAAGAGGAAGCGAGCATGAGCTGGACTTGAACTCGCATCATCAATGGCAAAAGAGGGTCTGAAAATAACAGAAATTGACAATCTTCTAATTTGTGGAAAGTTTGCAGTTTTTCCTGTTGGAAACATATTTGCGTGATCACAAAGTCTTGAAAAACTGAAAAATCTTAAAAGCACAAAGATCAGATTTTCAATTTATACTTATTCTGTTTTTTGAGTTTTTAGTGTTGTATCGTTCTTAAGAGACAGTGATTCAAATTACTTTCGTAAGACAAAATAATGTTGTTGTCGCCTTAGCAGCCCCTCCCCTCACCTCCCCCCCCCCCAAAACAACTTCCTTCACAAACCTGTAGCTTCCTTGTATTTAAATATACTCTATATATGTTTAATCCTTACCTCCTTGGAAGCAAGGGGCGCTATTTTTGGGTCATTCAGGTTGTCTGTTCTGAACTTTTTCTTGTTTTAGTTTCTATGCGATAATTGCTTCAGATATTCTTTGGTGCTGGTAAAACTTTGTGTACAGCAGCAGTTTTTCGAACCGCCTAATTCAGCCATGTTTGTTTATCAGATTTGCATATTTAACCATTTGCTTGATTCTTATTGGTTCATTGTTTCTATGTTGACTCGTGCTGATTTTCAGGTGGCTTCCTACATTCCCCAGCTGGCTCGCTTCAGCCCGGACCTTTGGGGAGTTTCTGTTTGCACAGTGGATGGCCAGAGGTAATTACAGCTATACTTACGATTACAAATTCGCTTTTTCAGTTTAATTTTGTAGTGGTTATAGCCTACAACACTGTGTATAGGTTGCAAGACTGGGCCTCTCTTTCACAAGACTTCATGAATCAGTTTTTCGTAACTTTTCTCGCAGACGATGTCGCCTTATGGCACTTTAACATAAAAACTGTCTTTTATGAGAAATATGATCTGTGCAGTTTTGTGAAAGCGGCCCCAGCTTTTCTACAGTCAGGGTACATGTATGTAAAGGAAACCCATGTTGGTTGTGATTTTAGAGTGATTATGAAACCCTGACAAAATCTTTAGACTCTAGCAATGTTTATATGTAACCTTTAGAATGATTTTAACACTATACATGCATGTGATATGTACTGAAAGGCATTGATTTCAGCTATTCTTGATGAATACAGAAAATTTGATTTGATTTGTAAATATTTGGAATTTTTGAAGCTTTTGTCCTGGATTCAGGGAGTGATTAGTTTACTTTTTGTCCATTTTTCTCTGAATTTCAGATTCTCTGTAGGAGATGTGAACATCCCATTCTGCCTGCAGTCCATGAGCAAACCTTTGACCTATGCCCTAGTGTTGGATGACCTTGGTTCAGAGGTTGTCCATGATTATGTGGGTCACGAGCCGAGTGGAACGGCCTTCAACGAAATTTCCCTGAACTTCGCAAGTATGATGAATTAGATGTATGCCCGATTTTGTCAGTTTGTCAGCCACAAGACTTGAAGCAAACATGACAACCAAATTTCCGTGAACTTCACAAGTATGATGAATTAGATGTATGCCCGATTTTGTCTGTTTGTCAGCCGCGAGACTTGAAGCAAACATGACAACGAAATTTCCCTGACCTTTGAAAGTACGATGAATTAGGTGTATACCAGATTTTGTCTGTTTGTCAGCTGCGAGACTTGAAGCAAACATGACAACTAAATTTCCCTGACCTTTGAAAGTACGATGAATTAGGTGTATACCAGATTTTGTCTGTTTGTCAGCTGCGAGACTTGAAGCAAACATGACAACTAAATTTCCCTGACCTTTGAAAGTACGATGAATTAGGTGTATACCAGATTTTGTCTGTTTGTCAGCTGCGAGACTTGAAGCAAACATGACAACTAAATTTCCCTGACCTTTGAAAGTACGATGAATTAGGTGTATACCAGATTTTGTCTGTTTGTCAGCCGCGAGACTTGAAGCAAACATGACAACGAAATTTCCCTGACCTTTGAAAGTACGATGAATTAGGTGTATACCAGATTTTGTCTGTTTGACAGCCGCGAGACTTGGAGCAAACATGACAACAAAATTTCCCTGACCTTTGAAAGTACGATGAATTAGGTGTATACCAGATTTTGTCTGTTTGACAGCTGCGAGACTTGAAGCAAACATGACAACGATTAGATAAAAATAAAGATGGCTAGTGAGTGGTCAAGCGTGTTGCTGGCTATACAGAATATTTTATGTGTAGTCTTCTGGAACAGGCTCATGTAGATGGCAAAGTCTGTACTCTATGATAGCGTAAAAGATTAGTGTCTAGATTCAGCTAATGGTCATAATTACAACGATCGCAACCTGTTTAAACAGTTCACTGTCGGAAGGACTTCTGAGAAAACGTATTAACGACTTTAAATTCAGTGAAAATAATAGATTTATTGCCCTAACCAGTCTCAAGCTGGCCACCCAATACATGTGCCTCAATGGCGATGTCATAGCTGACTCCTCATGACTGGTTTGCCTTTTAACCTGGTTATTCCCATCGGAAGGGGTACACTATACAGGGGGCTCTGTGGGGTCATCATGCCAGCGTGGCACAATGACCCAAGAGCCTCTCAACAGTGCAGTAGCTGTGAGTTTAAGTCCAGCTCCGGTTGGCTTCCTTTCCAGCTGTATTTTGGAAGGATTCGAGCAACCTGTGGATGGTTAGGGGTTTCCCTTGCACTCTGCCTGCACATTTCCTCCCACCATAATGCTGGTCGCCATCCTGTAAGTGAAATACTCTTTGAGTATGGCGTAAAAAACTCCAATCAAATAAATCAATACACTATACAGAGGCCAATGGGCTGCCTTATCAATTTGAACCAGTCATGGACGACAATGAAATTCCTATGTATAACACTGACATCGCTGAGCAGACTTCAGGCTCTGAGTTTTTGGGCGATAAATTTTATTCTTGTTCAGACAAGCATTGATGCTGATAGCGACACTTGTGAACAGGGTACTAGTCAATAACTTTTGTTGTCTTCAATTCAAAAGACTTCTAACAATTCAGCTGCAAACAAGAAAAACTTAACTCAGTATCTTCTTGAGACATTTTAATTCATCGTTTTTGCAAATTGAGTCGAAAATAACTATTAAGTGGTCGAACTACGGCAAATATTTTAGCATTTACGTTGGTTTGGGCTGCACAACACCCGTTGTTTGAAACATCTTTAATAATGCAAGAACTTTGGTCCACGATATGATGATCTTCATTGTGATTCATTCGTGTTCGTTTTGTGTTGCAGGATAATATGGCCTGATATTTCGTTGGGAAGATCAGTATTTTCATGACCCCAAAAATGTGGATCTTTCGTGACCCCAAAAATGTGGATCTTTCATGACCCCAAAAATGTGGATCTTTCGTGACCCCAAAAATGTGGATCCCTCTTCTCACTGAGATATCATTCCATCTTACCGGCACAACACGCAGGTGTGACATAGTCTTGCTGTCGGTATATGTGATTATTGTATGCAAAATGGAGGTACATGTGTCCTTGTATATGTTCCAGAGAAGCCTCACAATCCAATGATCAACTCTGGGGCCATTGTGGTGTGCAGTCTGATGGGGCAGGGCATGAGCATTGCGGACAGGTTTGATAGTGTCAGTATTTACGTATTTATTTTACTTTATTTATTTATCAACCAAGGGCCTCCGTGGCTCATTTGGTTAGTGCACTAGGGTAGCCTAATGACTATACAGGGGGCTCTAGGGTTATCACTCCAGCGTGGCACAATGACCCAGGAGCCACAATGACCCAGGACCCAGGAGCAATGTGGTCGCTGTGAGTTCAAGTCCAGCTCATGCTGGCTTCCTCTCCGGCTGTATGTGAGAAGGTCTGTCAGGAACGTGGGGATGGTCGTGGGTTTCCCCCTTGCTCTACCCGGTTTCCTCCCACCATAATGCTGGCTGTCATCGTATAAGTGAAATATTCTTGAGTACGGCGTAAAACACCAATCAGATAAAATAAAATATTTATTTATGGCCGTAGTTAAAAATACAGTGTATTTCACTTATACGACGGCGACCAGCATTATGGTGGGTGGTATATAAACTTAGTGGAGCCTGGGAAAACTCACTACCATCCGCAGGTTGCTGATAAACCTTAGAAATGTACAACAAGAGTGGTCAGCAACCTTCATATTGGACATTCATTAGCCTGCAGCCTGTTTGAGACACGCTGGGAGTACTGTAAATCTTCAACACATTTGACCAGTTCAACTTTAGATCCAGTTTGAAAACGTTAATTCATCAGGGTTTGAAGACTAAAAATGTATTGCTCAAGTAGGGGTATAAGTGAACTTCCCCAAACTGATGAACTTATATGTCCAGACGAGAGAATATTTATTTATTAGTTTATTTATTTATTAGTTTATTTATTTATTTGATTGCTGTTTTACGCCGTACTCAAGATATTTCACTTATACGACGATGGTCAGCATTATGGTGGAAGGAAACCGGGCAAAACCCCGGGGGCGGGGAAACCCACAGCCATCCGCAGGTTGCTAGCAGACCTTCCCATGTACAGAAGATTTAAAACCATGCGCTGTGTCTATGATCCAATTTCTTGTCGAGCATATAGACGGTTGATAATTATTTAAATGTGTGAATTACAAAGCAGCAGTGATTCGCATGTAAATTGTAGTTATTGATTTCAGAATATTCTTTGGTACAGCGTAAAACACCAATCAAATAAAATAAATAAATATTTTTTGATTTCAGACAGCCAGCAAACTCAAGAGGTTCACAGGCGGGGAGTATGTAGGCTTCAGCAATGCCACGTAAGTAACTGATGCTCGCTCAACACTGCTGGGGTCGACAGAACATCTTCATTGAAGGCTGAAGCTTTGAGGTTGAGTTTTCAAATCCAGCTCTCACCATTTTAACTGCAGCTTGGAGTCAGGCAGCATCTCAGTACCACGTACACCAGCCCGGATAGCACAGTTGGTAGAGCGTCCGCTTCGGGAGCGGTAGATCCAGGATCAATCCTGGGTCGAGTCACACCTAAGACTTTAAAAGAGGAAGTTGTGGCTTCCTCACTTGGCGTTCAGCATGGAGGGGATAGTGCAAAGACTGGTTGACCCGTAGCAGTATAATGGCTTGGGCGGGGCGGCTTACTTGCCTTCGGTGAGTTGTCTCAGTGATGCAGCACTAAATAAAAGAGGGATGGAAATCCGTCCTGCAACAAGGAGGCACATTACATACACTCTAAGGATTCCTTCGTCGTCATATGACTGAAAAATTGTTGAGCATGACGTTAAACCCCAATCACTCACTCACTCAGTACCATGCATTGGGTTGCCAAGGTTGGTGGTTCCTCGGGGCAAACCTTGGTCCATAAAGCTGTCATAGGAGTGAAAAGTTCTTACTCTTGAGTGCAATATTAAACACCAATCAGTCAATCAAATAGTCAATCAAACAGTAAAGGCTTGATTTCAATCCCAAGTCAGGTTATGGCTAAAACTCATTGATTTCGGAAACACTTGTCTCTAATAGGTGGACTCATTGTATTGTGACTGGGTGGGGAACCCTATTTGCAAGGTATCTTTAGCAAGGCAACTCTGTCTGACATACAGTACATATTATGACACGGACACTGGCCTGTGACAAGGAAACAGTGTCATTTACTCATTTATTTACTTGATTGGTGTTTCACATCCTACTCCAGAATATTTCACTTGTACTACTGTGGAGGAAAAGGCTTTCCATGAAAAAACAGCTGTCAAATTAGATGAAAATGTTGATTGATAGAAACACCTTAACTCATTAATGCCTGATCATTCAGATTACAGGCTTGTATGAATCCGGCTGTCAATAATTTGTCTGCAGTGGCAAAAAGTTTGGGCACTTGATTTGCTTTCTTCATTCTGCATGACTGCCATCATACTTGTATATGTGAAAACTTTTTGAGTTAGGAATTACACACTGCAGTACCGAATTCTTCAACTTTTTCAATGACCAGTGCGACCAATATTTTAAAATATTTAAAGAGGGTTATGGGGTTTAAAGGAATAATTTGCTCCATGAGGCTTGCGTCTTTAGTGACCCACAAAAACATTCATTTTGCGTCATTTTCAGATTAATTGTGTGCATAAATTCCACTGAAAAAATTGCCTAGAAGTTGAAAAGGTTAAAGATTTACTGTAGTCAATTTAGAAATAAATAATAATGGATAACATTATACTTTCACTTCTTCAGTTTTGTTTTGGTTTGATTTTCAAAAACAGGTTCCTGTCTGAGAGGGAGTCTGCCGACAGAAATTATGCCCTAGGGTACTATTTAAGAGAGAACCAGGTGTGTATTCCTCACAGATATCTGTTTCTGGCTTACATGTGTGTTTGGTATTCATGTGACTTGGTGAATTGACAAATATCTATCCACATATACTTGTGCATGTTAATTATACATCTGATTGAATTATGAACTAAAATACATAGAACCCCTATCTTGGAACCTTGGAACCTTGGATGTAAGCTTATTCAAGCCTTTGCCGTTTTCATCCCTCCAACATGCTTTACTCATGCAAGCATTATTTGAATGAAAAATGCTTATTGTTCCGTCACACTTGGGAAAGGTTGCCATGTAATGTGTGAAAGATCAGTGGGTTACCCTTTGCGCCCCAGTCTACACGAGATGAAAGATGCTTATTGGTCCATCACACTTGGGAAAGGTTGCCATATAATGCGTGAAAGATCAGTGGGTTACCCTTGGCACCCCAGTCTATACCAAATGAAAAATGCTTATTGGTCCGTCACACTTGGGAAAGTTTGCCATATAATGCGTGAAAGATCAGTGAGTTACCCTTGGCACCCCAGTTTACACCAAAGGAACAATGTTCATTGGTACGTCACACTTGGGGAAGGTTGCCATATAATGTGTGAAAGATCAGTGGGTTACCCTTGGCACCCCAGTCTACATCAAATGAAAAATGCTTATTGGTACGTCACACCTGGGAAAGGTTGCCATATAATGTGTGAAAGATCAGTGGGTTACCCTTGGCACCCCAGTCTACACCCGATGAAAAATGCTTATTGGCACAACACACTTGGGAAAGGTTGCCATGTATTGCGTGAGACATCTCTGGCACTCCAGTTTACACCACCCATGGTACTGACCACCATAGTATAAGTGAAAAAAATTCTTAATACAGTGTTAAAGATCCAGCAAATAAATAAATACACGCCTGGAAATTGGAAAGCTAAGCTGATTTTCTACACTTTACCTCAAAATAATTTTGAATTTACATTTGTGATGAATGACCTAAAGTTTCGTCCCAATCAGTGCATTTGTGAAGGCAAAGGAATATTATAAAATACTGCTTTTGGTGCTTTAGCTTACATTTGTACAGTAGGGTATCATCATCCTGCCTCCCAGCCCCGATAGCACAGTTGGTAGATCGTCCGTTTCGAGAGCGGTAGATCCAGGGTCAATCCTGGGTCGGATCACACCTAAGACCTTAAAAAGAGGAAGTTGTAACTTCCTCGCTTGGCGTTCAGCATGAAGGGGATAGTGCAATGACTGGTTGACCGGTATCAGTATAATGGCTCGGTAAGGCGTCCCAGTTAAGCAACACTAGATAAAAGAATGGTGGAAGTCTGTCCTGCAACAAGGAGGCACATTACATACATTCTAAGGACTCCTTCGTCATCAAATGACTGAGAAACTGTTACGTGTGACGTTAAACCCCAAGCACTCACTCACCCACACCTCCCAAACAAGATTTGTACAGTAGAGTGTCATCCGACCTCCCAAACAACGCCCGTTAGAACTATCAGAATCAGTCAAAATGTGCAACTTAGCCATCGGCGGAACTTCAGGTTGTTAGACATTTTTTTATATGTTTATAGAAGATTTTACAACTATATAGAGCGTGTAATTTCTGTTTGGTTTCAGTGCTTTCCTCACGGAACCAACCTGATGGAGACGATGGACTTTTACTTTCAGGTGAGGTGATAATGTGTTCATTTGATACACGTTTTTGTGCTCATGAACATCTACTGTCTCACTGTCTGTAACCAGGTGCCACCTCCCCATGATCTCAGTAACCATGGTGACCCTTAAAGATGCAATACCAGATATTTTGGGCCAAAAATCCATCAGTACAAAACCAGTTGATTTTTTGCTATTTTTTAAGAATACCCAAACTAATTACTTTTCACAAAATGTCAGCCTTATCTGTGCACCGTTCAAAATTGGGAATGTTGTTTGTAAAATTTATATACACTACCAGCTTTATACATGTATCTTCTATCACAAACCTTATATACGCTACCAGCTTTATACATGTATCTACTGTCACAAACTTTATATACGCTACCACCTTTACACATGCATCTTCTATCACAAACCTTATATATGCTTCCAGCTTTATACATGTATCTACTGTCACAAACTTTATATATGCTACCAGCTTTATACATGTATCTACTGTCACAAACTTTATATACGCTACCACCTTTATACATGCATCTTCTATCACAAACCTTATATATGCTACCAGCTTTATACATGTATTTTAAGAATACCCAAACTAATTACTTTTCACAAAATATCAGCTTTATCTGTGCACCGTTCAAAATTGGAAATATTGTTTGTAAAATTTATATACACTACCAGCTTTATACATGTATCTTCTATCACAAACCTTATATACGCTACCAGCTTTATACATGCATCTTCTATCACAAACCTTATATATGCTTCCAGCTTTATACATGTATCTACTGTCACAAACTTTATATATGCTACCAGCTTTATACATGTATCTACTGTCACAAACTTTATACACGCTACCAGCTTTATACATGCATCTTCTATCACAAACCTTATATACGCTACCAGCTTTATACATGTATCTACTGTCACAAACTTTATATATGCTACCAGCTTTATACATGTATCTACTGTCACAAACTTTATATATGCTACCAGCTTTATACATGTATCTACTGTCACAAACTTTATACACGCTACCAGCTTTATACATGCATCTTCTATCACAAACCTTATATATGCTACCAGCTTTATACATGTATCTATTGTCACAAACTTTATATACGCTACCAGCTTTATACATGCATCTTCTATCAAAAACCTTATATACGCTACCAGCTTTATACATGCATCTTCTATCACAAACCTTATATACGCTACCAGCTTTATACATGCATCTTCTATCACAAACCTTATATACGCTACCAGCTTTATACATGCATCTTCTATCACAAACCTTATATACGCTACCAGCTTTATACATGCATCTTCTATCAAAAACCTTATATACGCTACCAGCTTTATACATGCATCTTCTATCACAAACCTTATATACGCTACCAGCTTTATACATGTATCTACTGTCACGAACTTTATATACGCTACCAGCTTTATACATGCATCTTCTATCAAAAACCTTATATACGCTACCAGCTTTATACATGCATCTTCTATCACAAACCTTATATATGCTTCCAGCTTTATACATGTATCTACTGTCACAAACTTTATACATGCTACCAGCTTTATACATGTATCTACTGTCACAAACTTTATATATGCTATCACCTTTATACATGCATCTTCTATCACAAACCTTATATATGCTTTCAGCTTTATACATGTATCTACTGTCACAAACTTTATATATGCTACCAGCTTTATACATGTATCTACTGTCACAAACTTTATACACGCTACCAGCTTTATACATGTATCTACTATCGCAAACTTTATACATGCTACCAGCTTTATACATGTATCTACTGTCACAAACTTTATATATGCTACCAGCTTTATACATGTATCTACTGTCACAAACTTTATATATGCTACCAGCCTTATACATGTATCTACTGTCACAAACTTTATATATGCTTCCAGCTTTATACATGTATCTACTATCACAAACTTTATACATGCTACCAGCTTTATACATGTATCTACTGTCACAAACTTTATATATGCTACCACCTTTATACATGTATCTACTATCACAAACTTTATACATGCTACCAGCTTTATACATGTATCTACTGTCACAAACTTTATATACGCTACCAGCTTTATACATGTATCTACTATCACAAACTTTATACATGCTTCCAGCTTTATACATGTATCTACTGTCACAAACTTTATATATGCTACCAGCTTTATACATGTATCTACTATCACAAACTTTATACATGCTTCCAGCTTTATATATGTCTCTACTGTCACAAACTTTATATATGCTACCAGCTTTATACATGTATCTACTGTCACAAACTTTATATATGCTACCAGCTTTATACATGTATCTACTGTCACAAACTTTATATATGCTACCAGCTTTATACATGTATCTACTGTCACAAACTTTATATATGCTTCCAGCTTTATACATGTATCTACTATCACAAACTTTATACACACTACCAGCTTTATACATTTTAACTACTGTCACAAACTGTGTACATGCTTCCAGCTTTATACATGTATCTACTGTCACAAACTTTATATATGCTTCCAGCTTTATACATGCATCTTCTATCACAAACCTTATATACGCTACCAGCTTTATACATGTATCTACTGTCACAAACTTTATATATGCTTCCAGCTTTATACATGTATCTACTATCACAAACTTTATACACACTACCAGCTTTATACATTTTAACTACTGTCACAAACTGTGTACATGCTTCCAGCTTTATACATGTATCTACTGTCACAAACTTTATATATGCTTCCAGCTTTATACATGCATCTTCTATCACAAACCTTATATATGCTTCCAGCTTTATACATGTATCTACTGTCACAAACTTTATATATGCTACCAGCTTTATACATGTATCTACTGTCACAAACTTTATACACGCTACCAGCTTTATACATGCATCTTCTATCACAAACCTTATATACGCTACCAGCTTTATACATGTATCTACTGTCACAAACTTTATATATGCTACCAGCTTTATACATGTATCTACTGTCACAAACTTTATATATGCTACCAGCTTTATACATGTATCTACTGTCACAAACTTTATACACGCTACCAGCTTTATACATGCATCTTCTATCACAAACCTTATATATGCTACCAGCTTTATACATGTATCTATTGTCACAAACTTTATATACGCTACCAGCTTTATACATGCATCTTCTATCAAAAACCTTATATACGCTACCAGCTTTATACATGCATCTTCTATCACAAACCTTATATACGCTACCAGCTTTATACATGCATCTTCTATCACAAACCTTATATACGCTACCAGCTTTATACATGCATCTTCTATCACAAACCTTATATACGCTACCAGCTTTATACATGCATCTTCTATCAAAAACCTTATATACGCTACCAGCTTTATACATGCATCTTCTATCACAAACCTTATATACGCTACCAGCTTTATACATGTATCTACTGTCACGAACTTTATATACGCTACCAGCTTTATACATGCATCTTCTATCAAAAACCTTATATACGCTACCAGCTTTATACATGCATCTTCTATCACAAACCTTATATATGCTTCCAGCTTTATACATGTATCTACTGTCACAAACTTTATACATGCTACCAGCTTTATACATGTATCTACTGTCACAAACTTTATATATGCTATCACCTTTATACATGCATCTTCTATCACAAACCTTATATATGCTTTCAGCTTTATACATGTATCTACTGTCACAAACTTTATATATGCTACCAGCTTTATACATGTATCTACTGTCACAAACTTTATACACGCTACCAGCTTTATACATGTATCTACTATCGCAAACTTTATACATGCTACCAGCTTTATACATGTATCTACTGTCACAAACTTTATATATGCTACCAGCTTTATACATGTATCTACTGTCACAAACTTTATATATGCTACCAGCCTTATACATGTATCTACTGTCACAAACTTTATATATGCTTCCAGCTTTATACATGTATCTACTATCACAAACTTTATACATGCTACCAGCTTTATACATGTATCTACTGTCACAAACTTTATATATGCTACCACCTTTATACATGTATCTACTATCACAAACTTTATACATGCTACCAGCTTTATACATGTATCTACTGTCACAAACTTTATATACGCTACCAGCTTTATACATGTATCTACTATCACAAACTTTATACATGCTTCCAGCTTTATACATGTATCTACTGTCACAAACTTTATATATGCTACCAGCTTTATACATGTATCTACTATCACAAACTTTATACATGCTTCCAGCTTTATATATGTCTCTACTGTCACAAACTTTATATATGCTACCAGCTTTATACATGTATCTACTGTCACAAACTTTATATATGCTACCAGCTTTATACATGTATCTACTGTCACAAACTTTATATATGCTACCAGCTTTATACATGTATCTACTGTCACAAACTTTATATATGCTTCCAGCTTTATACATGTATCTACTATCACAAACTTTATACACACTACCAGCTTTATACATTTTAACTACTGTCACAAACTGTGTACATGCTTCCAGCTTTATACATGTATCTACTGTCACAAACTGTATACATGCTACCAGCTTTATACATGTATCTACTGTCACAAACTTTATATACGCTACCAGCTTTATACATGTATCTGCTATCACAAACTTCAGAATCATTTTAATGCTATGAATAATGTAGGTGTTAGTGTGACATCTACTGAAAGTCAAGAATTTGAGCTGTTCTTGATAAATAGAGATAATTATGTTTGATTTATTAAATAGAATTAAAAAGAATTTCTGGTATAGCCTCTTTAATAATTCCCAATGGTCATCATAGCTCAGTGAAAATTTGATTCTCTGTGGACGGCAAGCTATGTGACATGTTCTGAATTTTTTACCTGTGCCGTCTACTTGTATATTGATTGCAAACATTATAAACTGTGGAAGGAAATGCCTCAGTGCAACAGTGTCGTTGTTGCAGCAAGACACATAGAGAAGCAACTTCACGTAGGCCTTTGTGTGTCAAATTTTGTCAAAGTTTTTGTTTCTGGGCTGAATATTCTCACTTACATTTGCTTAGGCTTTTAACATCCTCAGCTTAGCATTGTGTGAGTTTTTTCATTAAAAATTCTCAGTATTGGCGAGGTCTAGAAGTTACAGCTACCTTATCTCTGTTACAGTTGTGCTCTGTGAATTCTTTCATGAAAACTTTTTTAGTACTGGCAAAGTCTACAGTTACAGTAACTTTATCTCTGTTACAGTTGTGCTCTCTGTGTGAATTCTTTCATGAGAGCTTTTTGAGACTGGCAAGCTCTAAACTTAGTTACCTTATCTCTGTTACAGTTGTGCTCTGAGTGTGAATTTTTTCATGAGAGCTTCTTGAGACTGGCAAGATCTAACATTAGTTACCTTATCTCTGTTACAGTTATGCTCTGTGGAAGTGACATGTGACTCAGCCAGTCTTATGGCAGGGACATTGGCGAATGGCGGGATCTGTCCAATCACGGGAGAGCGTGTGGTCATTTCTGAGTCTGTCAGAAACACTCTGTCTCTCATGCACTCCTGTGGCATGTACGACTACTCAGGACAATTTGCTTTTACGGTAGGCCATTTGTTTGACTTCTGGTAGGCCCGAATTCATTTTTGTGTGCCAATAGTCAAGTAAAGATTAAAGATAATGTAAAAAAGACATCATTTATATTATCCCTCTTCGGTTCATTGTGGTAGTACAATGTTTATTATCCCATAATATGCCTGTGTCAGTGATAGAACAACAGTGATGTAAGTTTTCAATTTATAAATAACCCGAACTTTGGATTGGTCAACTGAACTTTTATTGACTAGCTTATCCAATGAAAAAGTACAACTGCATACCGGACTACTTCTATTGTTTGTTGCTGTGGGGGAAAAAAAATCAGGCTGCACCGGGACAGCTGTTTCTTAGTACCAAAGGGTCACGGGATATGCATAAAATTTATCTTCGTGAAATATGAAAAACAGCATAGGTTGGTTAACGGAAAGGAAGCGCTTGACGCTGTATGCCTTAACAAGGTACCGGTACTCACCATCTGTGAACTCAAGTTCAGTCGTCAACGACAGCAGCATGCCTCGGTATCATATTTTAACTGAAATTAAAAACCTGCAGACTTAATTTGATTTATTTATTTATTTATTTATTTGAAAGGTGTTTTACGCCATATTCAAGAATATTTCACCCATACGCCAGCAGCCAGTATTATGTTGGCAGACATGGGGTATAATTTGAGAGCACCAGTTTTGATTTTGTAACTGCACATTGATTACACCATTGTGTTGATTACAGGTGGGTTTACCTGCCAAGTCAGGCGTGTCGGGGGGCATTCTCCTTGTCGTGCCCAATGTGATGGGAGTGTGTCTGTGGTCACCTCCATTAGACAGCTGGGGGAACAGCTGCAGGGGCAGGCAACTCTGTGAGGTGAGGCAAACGTGTGAATTATCTCCCCTGATTGTGCATGAACGCACTTTGCATCCTAATAAAACTGCGTAGATTTATCAGCAATATTTTAGTATAGCATCCTTTTCTATTTTCATTGGTTACATAGGTTGGACAATATCTATATTTATGTCAGATTATTGCTGGATTATCTCCCTGTTTGTGCTAAGTCACTTTGCAGCTTGCTTATTGCCATAGTATAGGATCATCTAACTCTGCTCCCGTTCATAAAGCAGACACCTTGGTTTTTACGTGGCCATTTTGTTTCCACAGAACATTAATCAGGTGAAGGGAATTGTTGAGAATTGCTGTTACATCATCGGATTGTTGGCATTAGGATCTCTTAAATATAACTCGACCTGTTGAGATGACAAAGCGATAAGTGGAAGACTTAAGTCAAGATGTTAATCATTAGATTTGGTATGTTCCTGTCTGTTATTTTAGTTGACATTTGTTGTACAATAACTTACCCAGAATTTGTGCTGTTAAACAGTATTTTCGGTGGCACCCAGAATTTGTGCTGTTAAGCAGTATTTTCGGTGGCCTCATGGTTAAAGAGTCTGCCTCGAAGTCGGGAGACCCAAGATCAAACCTGGGTCGGGTCATACCAACGGCTTTTTTAAAAAATGTTACATGTGGCTGCCTCGCTAGGTGCTCAGCACTGAGAGATTCAAGCAAGGAAACAGGATTGGTTGGCCTGGTGTCGGTGTAATGTGACTGGGTGGGGTATCATGTCTGATGTCTGCGGTATGATACTTCAGTGTTGGCAGCACTTTAGCAGCATGGACTCGCCCTGCCACATGACGACGCAGTATATGCACACACACCTAATGAGTCCTCATTGTCATATGACTGAAAATTTTTGAAGTACAACGGTAAACCTTAAGCATTCATTTGTTCATTCAAATGAAGTACAGAGTGAGGAATCTGAACTTCCATCTGAAGCGTGATGTGTCACAGTTGGGACCTCTCAAGCCATAGTCTGTGCATAACATTGAGGATTTAAACTTTGATGTAAGGCTTTAAATATTTGAGGAATTAACCACTGTTGTTTAGGAAGAAGCTATATCATACATGTATCTATTCTTGGCGGGGGCCCCCTTAGCTGAGCGGGTTAGCACGCCAGTGCACTGCAATGACGCTGGAGCCTTTCACCATTGCGATCCCTGTGAGTTCAAATTCAGCTCATGAAGGCTTCCTGTCTGGCTGTATCTAGGAAGGTCTGCCAGCAACCTGCAGATGGCCTTGAGCTTTCCCCCTGATTCTGCACGCTTTCCTTCCACTATAATGCAGGGCATAAAACACCAATAAGATATAAATAAATAAATGTATTCTTGATCTATTATGGGCAGAATGAATCTTTTGTTCAAAAGTGACTGATGGAAGGGATATCTGGACGATACCAGTAGATGTTTCTCTTGATGACATATTTACTGGATCAGAAAGAAAACCAGAAATTCATGAAAACATTCACTTCGAACTGAATAAAATTGTAGATGTTAATTTTATTTAGGTCCACATGGGGGATGAAAGGCCGTTAAGTTTATTCTGTGAACTGGATGCTGAGTCACTGTTCTTCTGAAGTACTGGTGTGTTGATAAGAGTAACTGTAGCATTGGAGGTCGAAGAGTTTGAAACTGCTCTAGCTGTTTGTAAGGCCTTGCTTACGATAACTGGTCAGTAATGCCTATATGCCCATAGCATATGGGAAATTTTGTCCGTAACTTGCCAAAGGCCTGTGGCTCACACCTGGCACTCACACCTGGCATTCACACCTGGCACTCACACCTGGCACTCACACCTGGCACGCACACCTGGCACGCACACCTGGCACTCCGCTTTCCCTGAACCATAAACTGACTGCCATCATTTACGAGAAAAATTTGTGGCTTGATGTTAAGCAGCAATCAAATCAAATAAATCAATGAGTTTTGATTGAAAACCTCACTTGGTATCTGTGTAAATACAACGTAAATCTCTGGCTCCCAGTGAAATATATTACATACAGTAGAGTGTAGCATTGCTATTGAATTCTTTATTTGGTTGGAGTTTTACACTGTACTCAAGAATATATTTCATTTATACAACGCCAAACAGCATAATGGTGAGAGAAACCCGGTTGAAACCCATGACCATCCGCAGCTTGCTGCCAGATCTTGCCACATATGACTGTATGAGCTGGTGTTAAACTCACAGCAACTGCATTGGTGAGAGGTTCGTGGGTGGTTGGTCTTGGGCCCCAGCAGGCTAACCACTAGGCCACAGAGAAACAAATATTGCTACATTTTTTGTAGTTTTATTGCAATATTAACTTCTTTCTATATGTTTAATTATTTTTTTATTATAAATGTGATTATTATTTCAGGATCTTGTTTCCATTTTCAACTTCCACAACTATGACAACTTAAAACACACAGCCAAAAAACTGGATCCTCGTAAAAGAAGAGATGACTCTAAAGCGCAGGATATTGTCAACTTGCTGTTTGGAGCGTACAATGGGGATGTTACTGCCCTCACAAGGTGTGTACTGAACTAAACACTAAAATTAAGTGTACTTCAGATGAAAGGCCATTAAATACTGCCCAGAAAAATAGTTTGATTTATTTGGTTTTAGAACATGAGATTCTTCAGTGGTCTGTAGTGACATAGAGTGACACTGTACTAACACAGAGTGACACTCTACTGACACAGAGTGATACTGCAGTGATGCAGAGTGGTGCTGTAGTGACACAGAGTGACACTGTAGTGATGCAGAGTTACGCTGTAGTGACACAGAGTGAAGCTGTAGTGATGCAGAGTGGCACTGTAGTGACATAGAGTGACACAGAGTGGCGCTGTAGTGACATAGAGTGACACTGTACTGACACACAGTGACACTGCAGTGACACAGAGGGACACTCTACTGACACACAGTGACGTAGAGTGGCGCTGTAGTGACACAGAGTGGCGCTGTAGTGACACAGAGTGGCGCTGTAGTGACACAGAGTGGGGCTATAGTGACACAGAGTGACACTGTACTGACACAGAGTGACACTGTACTGACACAGAGTGACACTGTAGTGACGCAGAGTGACGCTGTAGTGACATAGAGTGACACTGTGTAGTGATGCAGAGTTACGCTGTAGTGACACAGAGTGAAGCTGTAGTGACATAGAGTGACACTGTAGTGATGCAGAGTTACGCTGTAGTGACACAGAGTGAAGCTGTAGTGACATAGAGTGACACTGTAGTGATGCAGAGTTACGCTGTAGTGACACAGAGTGAAGCTGTAGTGATGCAGAGTGGCACTGTAGTGACACAGAGTGGCGCTGTAGTGACATAGAGTGACACTGTTCTGACACAGAGTGACACTGTACTGACACAGAGTGACACTCTACTGACACAGAGGGACACTGTAGTGACGCAGAGTGGCACTGTAGTGACACAGAGTGGCGCTGTAGTGACACAGAGTGGGGCTGAAGTGACATAGAGTGACACTGTACTGACACAGAGTGACACTGTACTGACACAGAGTGACACTGTAGTGATGCTGTAGTGACATAGAGTGACACTGTAGTGATGCAGAGTTATGCTGTAGTGTCACAGAGTGACAGTGCAGTTTTGCAGAGTTATGCTGTAGTGACAGAGTGAAGCTTTAGTGACACAGAGTGGCACTGTAGTGACACAGAATGGCACTGTAGTGACATAGAGTGACACTGTACTGACACAGAGTGGCGCTGTAGTGACATAGAGGGACACAGTAGTGACATAGAGGGACACTGCACTGACACAGAGTGACACTGCAATAGTTCGGCGAAATAGTTCCTTTCATGATCCATTCGGCGAATGGATTCATAGATCCACAATGAAGTCAGGCAATCTATATGCGAGTTAAATGGCAAAAAGCTAGTATTACGTCACTGGTCCGAATATGGTCACAAAAGGTCAGGGTAGAATCCCAAGTTCTAAATGCGTTTTTGATGCATTTAAAAAAATAAATCTGACTGTTTTTGTGGATAGTTTTTATTGGGCTTTCACCTGACATTTACTTTACTTTATTTTTTATGATTTCTTTGCCTTTAACTAATGTACTTCTATAGTATAATGGCTGTGAATTGATATTTTGGCTATAAACCGAGAGCTCTGACCTCTCTCCAGTAAGGAGGCTGTACACCAAGAAACCAGGTTTTAATCACTTGAAACTTTAGCAATCATTTCCTATGATTTTGTTATCTATGAATAATTAATATCAGGTCACAGTTAACACAAAGATACCGGCATGTGGACTCTGGGTAGCCTCACAGCCTTGTTAACGCTTATTGTCCTGACCTATATGGCCAGGTGGTTACCAATGTGATCGCTGTGAGTTCAAGTCTAGCTACTGATAGCTCCCTCTCCGCTCGTACGTGGGAAGGTCTGCCAGTAACCTGCAGATAGTTATGGGTTTTCCATGAGCTGCGCCTGGTTCCCCTGCGCCTAAGTGAAATATTCTTGACCATAAACTGAATAAAATGACAGGTTTCAAGATGTTGTATTCAGATGTTCGTTATAAAAGACAAAAGTGAAAGTGGCTTCTGAAGTAATTTTTGTTCCCTTTGTCCCTGTACAAGACAGAAAAGAATTGACAGCAGCCCTATGTAAAACAAAAAATGTTTGTATTATTATTGGTCCAGTAAGACAGCTACATGTATAATCCAATTAATGCATGTAAACACTGCTCTGCCAATTGACAGGATTTGGCGGATATTTGAGAGCGTCTGAATAATTAGTGTCGCATAATTAGAAGAATTATGGTAGGTGTGTGTGGCTTTTGGTGGGTCTGCATTTGAATCGCACAACCATAGGAAAACAGTTTCTCACATGCACAGGATTGTAGTACCTTAAAGCCATAATGGCGTCTCCGTGACTCTAGCGCAGCGTAATGACCCAGGAGCCTCTCACTAATGCGGTCGCTGTGAGTTCAAGTATAGCTCATGCTGGCTCCCTCTCCGGCCGTAAGTGAGAAGGTCTTACAGCAACCTGCAGATGGTCATGGGTTTCCCCCGAGCTCTGCCTGGTATTCACCCGCCATAATGCTGGTCGCCGTCGTATAAGTGAAATATTCTTGAGTATGGTGTAAAACACCAATCAGATAAATAAATAAATAAATAAAGCCATATTGAGAAAGACAGGAAATTTTTCACATGTCAGACTATTGACAGTGTTGTGTTGTGTATCTACCCAGATATGCCTTACAAGGCATGGATATGAGTCAGGCAGACTATGACGGCAGAACTGCGCTACACCTGTCTGCTGCTGAGGGACATCTCCCTGTTGTCAATTTCCTCATCAACAGGTGTAAAGTTTCGCCCTTCGTTAAGGACAGGTGAGATTAATTAGTCTAATCGTGTATGTATTTCTGAATTGATAAACAAATATTTGACCTGCTTAGAGATGATAAGTAAGATCATAAAGGTGCATTTTTGGAGGCAAGCAAATGCCAAAAAGTATTATTTTTGCTGCTGAAACTTACAATTTTCCAGTAGAACACCATCCCATGTTCCAGGCAAACCTCAAAACACCTTTCTGTAATCTATAGAACTCTCAGAATCAGGAAAACTGGGCAAGATAGTCATGGGTGAAATTTACGACCATTTAGGGTATATTCAGCTTAGTCCTGAGTAAAGCGGGGGCTGATTCAACAAAGCCATTTCTGACTTAAGTCAGAATTTGAAATATGATATTAAATCTTACATTTGGGCTTCAGAAATCAAAGTTTTGTTCCCCTCATCAGTGTTACCTGAAGACTAATGTATCTAAATTTCAACTTCCAGGACCCAAAACAAGGCGTCATTCGTAGTTTTTGAAATTTTGACTTAAATTTAAGAGAACACATAGGAAATATATGTTCTGATGAGAAGTTAACTCGTTTCAAGTTCAACCAAGATGGTTAACTGTTTTAATTCCAGCTGGCTAGAGCGAGCGAATGTAAACAAACATTCGTGTCTTGTCTGCTTTCCAAATTTATATTAGCCAGTTTAAAAGTGTTTTGTGGAATCAGCCCCTGATGCATTTAATCACTAACAGTTTCATGTAAATTTCTCTGACTAATCACCCTGATGTAGTAAAATGACAGAAAATCATTAAGATTAAGTTACAGTGTACATTTCACTAAACATGATCTTTCACCAACCAATCAGCAGTCTGTAGTAGAGTTTGTACAGCATGGAGATTTGTGGCGGAAAAATTAAATAGAATTATTGGTGATTAACCTGTAATGCTGTCTCTAAGACTCACCTTTCACCAGTGTTACTTACATAAATATGTCACACAAGAGAGAGTTTGCCAGTAACAGTCCAAAGGCTGGTGGATTACTCCTGCCATTCCCATTTCCTCCGCCTGTTAAACAAGCCACCTTTGTTCAGGTGAAAAATTCAATATGGCGGTTTTCATACTCATACGATCACCAATTTATATTTTTGTTCTACGGGCATTTTTCATAATTGGAGGAGGGCATAAAAACAAAGAGAGTGACTGATTTAGGGGATAATTTGGACTGTACCAGATGTTCCTCTTGATGACATATTTACTTGATCAGAAAGCCTTAAAAGGCAGGAAAATCATGAAAGCATTCTATTCGAACTTAATAAAATTGTAGATGTTTGTAATTGTAATTTTGTTTTTGGCATTGGATTTTTTGTGTTTGTTTGCCTGTGAATCACATTATAATTTAAGTGTAGCTGGAACTACATTGGAATTATGAAATGTGTAAAAAGTTATATACAATGACCTTTATTTTGAAAGTTAAATAATCTTTGCTCTATCCATGGATTTTGTTTTCAGGTGGGGTTTCACACCCATTGACGATGCCAAGAGGTTTGATCACGAAGAGGTTGTGCAAACATTGCAAGATTACATCAGCAGCTTTGAGGATTTCCAGCCAGACTCTGGGGATTCCCCACTTTCTTTAGGGGATTTCCCAAAAGATTCCTCAGGGGATTCCCCTCATGATTCCGCCAGCGATGGGCTGTCTGTGGAAGAAGGGAAGCAAGAAGGGCATTCTGAACAGGATGCTCAGGATAAATGAAGGGAACAAGTGAATGTAGAAGGGAATGAGTAGAGTGTGGGGAATCGTTAACATATTGTTATTTAAATTAATGAACCCAGGTTAAGTGGGTCTGGGTATACAAGAAAGAGCAGGTATACATGTAAATATAGGAATGTTAGGGAATAATAATAGAAATTATGCACATGTAAGTATAGTAATGTCCTGGTACCTGACGGAATGAAAGGAACTAATTATGTGTGTAAATCCATGAATGTTAGCTGTGTGAAGGGAATAAAGGAAACAGTGAATGTATATAAGCGTAGGAATGTCTGGAGAGGTGACGGGAATAAAGGAAACAGTGAATGTATATAAGCATAGGAATGCCTGGAGACGTGACGGGAATAAAGGAAACAGTGAATGTATATAAGCGTAGGAATGTCTGGAGACGTGACGGGAATAAAGGAAACAGTGAATGTATATAAGCGTAGGAATGCCTGGAGACGTGACGGGAATAAAGGAAACAGTGAATGTATATAAGCATAGGAATGCCTGGAGACGTGACGGGAATAAAGGAAACAGTGAATGTATATAAGCGTAGGAATGCCTGGAGACGTGACGGGAATAAAGGAAACAGTGAATGTATATAAGCATAGGAATGCCTGGAGACGTGACGGGAATAAAGGAAACAGTGAATGTATATAAGCGTAGGAATGCCTGGAGACGTGACGGGAATAAAGGAAACAGTGAATGTATATAAGCGTAGGAATGTCTGGAGACGTGACGGGAATAAAGGCAACAAATTGCGTGTGTAAATACAAGAATGTCCGGATGTGTGAAGGGAACTATGTATGTGTATGGTCCCTTTACAGCGGTGTGCCGGAGTTAGCCGTCTAGAAAACCCTTAGGTTCTGATGTGTAGAAGACACAACCGCTGGGCATCATGTTTGGTAGTCGGTGTTGTTTATAATCGAAGAATCAAAATAAACATGTAGGTAGGTAAGGTTAAAAGTCGACAACATGCAAGAATAGAACACATAGGAAATATATGGTGTGCTGAAAAGTTAACTCGTTTCAAGTTCAACCAAGATCATTAACTGTTTGAATTCCAGCTGGCTAGAGCGAGCGAATGTAAACAAACATTCGTGTCTTTCCAAATTTATTTTGGCCATAACAGAGAAAAAAATATCCTGACGCTATAAGGTGGCAGAGGTTAGTGTACTGCTTAAGCAATTCTTCATCATTGACGCGACATCTGTAAAGGCAGGAAAAAGTAGTTTCATAATTAACGACTAATTGCTGCGTGAAGCAAGCACAATAGCACTCTGAACATTGCTAGTTCGCTGACCAATAATGTAGCGAGAGTCAAATAAAACAAGTGTCGGCAGTTGTAAAGACTAGGGTAACCCTATTGTTTGTCAGTGAACTCCTGCTGCTTTTTCTTTGAATTGACGTCACTTTACCACGTGACACCACCCTCAAGTTTAAAGTCCGCCAAATGTCTTACATTTCGGGGCGCCACAGGTCCAACAAAACAATCAAACGGGGAGAATCAACGCTGACCATCAGACACGTGGTTTGTCGTCCGTTTTCTTATACGTGACACAAAATTCCTAACCTGAGCCCAGACTAAATTGCAGTAAACCTTATATGAAAACAGAACGCGGACAGTATAAACGGAAGTCCTTCAAATCATAGTGTTACTTTAAAGAGACACTGTTCGGATGGGGAAGAGAACAATGTAGGATTGTCTAGATATGTAAATAGATTACAACTATATACGTAAATAAACGAACTTCAGGATAGGTGAAGCAAATAAAGGGAACTGGAAT
The DNA here is from genome assembly GCF_032854445.1 of Liolophura sinensis. Taxonomy (NCBI): domain Eukaryota; kingdom Metazoa; phylum Mollusca; class Polyplacophora; order Chitonida; family Chitonidae; genus Liolophura; species Liolophura sinensis. Next base: position 654,032 of record NC_088297.1, on the reverse strand, counting down.
ATATTACCATGTAATCTTAAACTGTTAAGAGGTGAAAGAATTTGCAAATGATATTGTGCAGCCCATTAGGGAATGTCTGGTTTAGGTGTAGAAAATACGCATGTGTTAGAAATTTTCGGGGAATGCAACAGAATACAAGGGAATCCTGTCATTTTGGGGAAAAGCAGCTCTTTTGGTTTGATTGTGGTTGGGAAGACAAAAGGTCATTAGTGCAGTTTATCGATGGAGTGTAGCCTAACCGTCTTAGAGGGGAACAAACATGGCAAATATTTACACATACATGTAGGCAAAGCCTTATTAGAAAGGGAACAAACGCTACCGGTATTCACGCAATGATCATCTTTACTCGTATTTACCCGTAAACGTAATTGCCATCTTATAGAAGGGATCAACCGTTACATATATTTAAAACACCGGTAAAGCTATCTTAGAAGGGAACCAACGTTACAGATATTTAGGCACGGGAACAGGGCCCAGTTTCACAAAGATGTCGGACATGTACGATAATCGCACATATAGGACAATGGTACGGTAATAGTGACGTACAAAATATCGGACGACAATTGTACCATAGAAATGTCGTACGCCAAATTGTGAAACTGGGCCCAATGAGAGCCAACGTTGTCCGAGAAGGGACAAACATTACTGCGTTTTCCCCACAATCAAAGTGTTCTTCAGTGGGGAAATCTTAACCCCTTAATATACCAGTATGATTACAATTAAATGTGAATTTATAGAGTAACAGCTGTATGAAACGACAAGGCATATTGTGTGTTTGTGTTTATTACACTCGTACGGACGCATGATGTGTTTGTGTTTATTACACACTTGGCGACGCATGATGTACAGGTAATATGAACCTATTTGTATTTGCTAGAGTATGCACGTGACTGGACTAACACACGTGTTACAACTGAACACGAAAGTGGATTAAAATGAAGCGCATTGTAATAAAAGTTGCAAAATGTAATACTTTTTTCCTTCAACCTTGTAAATTTGGTGAAATATGCCCAAAAAGTTTAACATTTATTTTCGCAGCCACGAGGTGGTTTACAGTAAGCATGATGGTATTAAAAGTTAAGTTTTGAAAAAAATTTTATTACATTTTTTTTGTATTTTATAGAAGTGGTTGTTACACTGCATTATTGTTGACATTATAGTCATTTTTTATCTTGAGCCACCAGATAAGCCACATTATCATTATGTGATTATTATACACCACTATTAAATTCTGTGATTCACTGAACTGTTTTGTGCGCATGAACAGTGTACCTGGGTTGTTCTGGATCCCCCTTAGGGAGAGAGAGATGCATCTTATTCAAGGGAGATAATTATCATGAGCAAAACGTTAGACAAACTGACTGTAGACGTTTGAATATTGTGGAGTAATTATGTACACCGTGATCATTTTGAACCGTATTAATCGGCTTCCTGGACAGGTGCTGTTTGATAAGTGACGTAATGTTGTGCTAACGGTGTTTATTGACAAAAACTTGTAGGTTGTATTTTAGTACATGCTTATGGCGGCAGCACCCTGTGGATGGTCGTGGATTTCCCCTGGCCTGTGTCTAGCTTCCTACCACCATTATGCCGTCGTATAAGTGAAATATTCGTGAGAACGGCGCAAAACACCAATGAAATAAATAAATAAATGCTTTTGGTCGAACACCACGTTGCCAAAATATATTTAATGGGGATCTTTACTTTCTACAATCAGTTATGTGCGGTTGTGTACACGAGGTTGTGTAATTCGCGAAATATATAGCAATATTGTGTAAAACTGTCGCGCAACTTGGTACACAAAGACTTTGAATGCAAGGCTTACATGCGTGTGCAAATTTGTTACAATTAATGTTTGTCTCTAGTACACGTTCTGTGTATGTTTTGTTCACAACAGCTTTAAAAGAGTATAGCAGGGTCAAAACTGCTGTGAAAACCATGACATGTAGTGTATGTGGTGCAGTAGGTATGATATTGCCCTACTCGTCAGTATATAGCATAGCCACTCCTCAGTAGGCCGTTTCCACACTTTTGTCTTTTTTGCAACAAGTCAGAATTCAAAACCTGGTTATACATGTTTACTTCTTTGTAGAAAAACTTGAAATTGATACACACTTCGTCTTAACAAAACTATGAATAACACTAAGAATCGGCCCGTAAAACTGCCGACTTTCATTACCTGACCTTCATGTTCAACTTTACGTCGTTTGTTTGTTGTCACCAATAACACATGTACGTCATTGCTTCATGGGCCCTCGTGACTCGTGTTATTGGCAAACTGTAGCAAAGGCCTCTTGCGGAAATAAAAACGAAAAATAGATATATTCATTGGTCTACTGTAAGGTTTGTTTCTACTGACCAGCTTTCGAAGGTTTTATTCTGTTCATTTCAAAGATGTAAATTATTATTGGCGGTTGACCTTGATACATTAAGTATACAAGAAGTTCTGTTGTATAGACACTGGATTCAGGGAAAAAAACATTATTAGCATTATATTTTTGTTACAGAGTTTTGTGGAGTGTTGAATTTGTCTTGACAGGGAATTTGTCGCGAGACTTCACGCAATCCTTATTTTAACAAGTAACCTGATACACTATATGTAACTTACAGGAAGCCCTTTGGCTGCCATTTGAAAACTTACGCTGAGATTTAATTCACAGATGTTTATTGAAATTATGTTTTTAGTATTCAGACCCCAGTTTAACGTTTTTTTTAGAAGTGGGTTGACTTTTAGTATAACAATGAATTTATATACACGTATACAGTCACGTGCCGGTCTGCGTGCCAAAACGGACCAGTATATTTTAACTCATGCAGTCTTTGTTTTAAGGAACTTTTGTTACACATCTGAAAGAATATATTATCATGATTTTCTGTGTAGAGAAATGTTTGTGTGTGTGTGTTTTTTTGTTTATTTATTTATGTTCGATTAAGCAGTTCTCTGACAGTCGCTGTGTCTCACGATCGTTGTATCTAACAGCCGTTCTGTTTGACGCTCATTGTGCCTGACGTTCGTTGTGTCTGACGCTCGTTGTGCCTGACGGTTGCTGTGTCTCACGATCGTTGTGTCTGACGACAGTTGTGTCTGACGGTCGTTCTATCTGACGATTTGTCGTTCCCAAAACAACGTTCAACACAAACCATCAAAGAACTAACAAAGTTTATAAAGTACGAAATTAAGACGGATTCACACAGAGACAAGCAGTCAGATGTTTTCAGTGATATTGGAAAGATGTATGAAATGTTCTACAAGATTGATAATTAAACTGATAATTTCACTAATTAGTGGCCTTAAGAGGACAAATTGCACGAATTGTCAGTTAAGAAACGTTGATCCTACTTGACAAAGCCACATCAGAGAATATTTTAGCGCCAATATGAATGTCATTTTAAGTCTTTTTGCCTTTGACCTTTTCTGAAGCAGTCTCGATACAGGAGTTTAAAGGCGCAGAAAACACTAAAATGAAGTATATATCTGACGCATAAGTAAACAGGGTGATTTCTTTGTTTTCTTTTAATTTTTTCCCGTCGAGTAATATGGTTTAGACACATCAGATTTTACGGTGGCACGTGGTGAACCACTTGGTATCAGTGACGTCAGTTTGATATGTTTGGCTTGAAATAGCTCATGTCAAAGTCCATTTGGCGAATGTATTCGTAAATCTGTATGTGTATTTGTATTTTTGATGATGGGATCTAGCAGTCTAAGTGGTAAAAGCATTATGTGACGTCAGTGGTACCAATATCGTCAGATAAGCCCACCGCAGAATCTAAACGTTGAAGTGCATTTTACCAGGTTGAAAAAATTCTAAAAAAAAATAAATCAAACTATTTTTATGAACAGTGTTTACTGGTCTTTCTTGAGATATATACACGTCAGGTTAGTATATTCTTTGCCTTTAAATTTAAAAAAGGCCAATGTTTGATCTCTTTAATTTATTTGGTTAATCGATGTACTCAGTCGTGCTCATTAAACTCATAATTGGCGTAAATTAAGAAGCTTCTAGCGAACAAAGTACAGGAATGGACAGTTATTTCCACGAAGGTGGCTAGCGTTATAGTGCATGGGAGGAAGCCTGACAGAGCCTTGGGGAAACCCACAACCATCTGCGTGTTGCTGGAAGACCTTCCCACGTACGAAATTAACCATTAAGAAATACAGATGTTTATTTATTATATCTTGGTGTAGTACAGGATCTAAAAGATAGGAAAGGCCCACGTTGGAGATCCTATGAGTCAGATCTTTTCTAGGCCTCAAACCTTTTGTACTTTAGATGATAAACAAATCCTTCTTGAGAAGATATCCTCTCCACGACGGCTGTTTGATTATAAACGTTGCCACTGTCATTAAAGGGGCCTCCGTGGCTCAGTTGGTTAGCGCGCTAGCGCAGCGTGATGACCCAGCAGTCTCTCACCAATGCTGCCGCTTTGAGTTCAAGCCCAGCTCATGCTGGCTTCCTCTCCAGCCGTAAGTTGGAAGGTCGTGGGTTTCCCTCTGGCTCTGCCCGGTTTCCACCCACCAAAATGCTGGCCGCCGTCGTATAAGTGAAATATTCTTGAGTACGGCGTAAAAAGCAATCAAATAACTAAACTGTCATTATATCTATCATTATACAATTTCATACCAGATCAGAAGGTGTTGTTCTGCCAGCGATAAGCATGCTTGAGTGGAGAAAAGTTGGAGTGAATTTTTCGTTAAATGATTTCATTTATCAGCCAATCAAATCTTCAGATCTTGTCTCGTGCGAAACTGATACTGAGCTGCCCTCACCTATACTGTGTTTCATTTTTAAATTGTCGCCTATATTCAGCCAAAATCACTCGTATTCCAGTGACACGTTGCACCAAAAGCTTTACACATCAACAGATCTGTGGCTGACTTCCTTGTTTGTGATAAAGGGGCGTGGCTAATTTAATATATGGTTCTACCTGAAACACAGTAGGTTGAATGTTATTTGGTAAAGTACCAGCTTGAGCGCTGAACATTCACGCAAGTCGTACCCATCTTCCTGTCAGCTAGATTGATACTGCGATATGGACGTACCCGAAAAACTGTCACCATTTCAAACATGATCGTGTAAAGATGGATGTTTTCCTTAATTGACACCGTTTGTTTTTCAGTGTCATCCCATTAACAAAATTAAGCGCCGTTTGATGAAAACGCCAATTCATTTAGCCCGAAGCAGAAGTGTGCTTTATCTGCAGACGTCCTACAGAGTGGAACGATCTGGTGTGCTTTGAAGCAACAAGTCAATCCATTGCATAAGGCTGTCTGGAATATGATTTATTCATTTATTTGTATTTATTTGAAGCAAGTTCTACACGACACTTATTCATGATATTTCACTTGTTTTGTGGCGTTTTGCTTTATGAGAGGTTTCTGGTAATTGTACTGTACTAATGTTACCTTGTAACCTGATACTGTGACGTGGAAACGATTTGGCTGCTTGTATTTCGTGGGCGGAAGGACATCATCCAGGTACTTATACGGCTTATCCTGGGTATTTAGTAAAGTAGTGCCGTGTGCAGCCTGCCCCATGGATCACGCGAAAATTTCTCGAGCAGCGTGATCTAATGAAGACGTTCCCTCTTAAAATCTGGCTGTATTTCCTCTTCCTGTGACTTGGAAATTTCTGTCACGTAATCGATATTTGTGGATATAGATTATTCGTCATCAGTTTGTCAGGAATTAGTCATTTGTCTCAGAACGTTCCTCAGTGGTTCCCGCAAAGCCTGTATGGATTTCCCGAATGTCAACCTCGACTGGAGGCATATGCATGTAATGAATGACTGATTGTGGCATAACGCCACTTTGTCAATAGCAGAGGAGGCGGTCAGTATGTACGCTCATGGTAAATGTGTACTGACACTCCATTAATTAAGACTATTAGGAATATTCAAAGTGCTTCATTCGTACAAGCATCTTGAATTAGAATCTGATGGCCTTACATGTCTGTTACAACACCTACAGCTCCTTGACGCTTAAAATTTGCCATATAATGCATTTTAAGGAAAGTTTTTGCACTCAGAGTCATAGAGTTTTTCATTGTTAATGTCAACTGAACGGGATACATTCCACTTCGCATATCTTTCTTTTTTTCTGTAAGCTTTATTTTGCGTTGAAACATTAAGCGAAGCTTACATTGTTTCTCTCTCGTCATGAGACAAATTATTTCCTGAGTAAGTGTTCAGTGCGTATGTACCTGGTGCAGTGCGGAAAAACTATATAGAGTTTGTCTTTTGTCCGTTTGGCTAGGGAGGTAATGAATATACAGTTGCACACCTTTTTCAAGGCAATACAATCAGGTCACTTCTTTCAATAATGACGTTTTAAGTGGCGCAAACTGAACGTGTCACCATGGACGTGGATCATACAGATGTTGACGCCTGGACTCTAAGTCCTCTGGCTAAGATTCTGATAACGTGCCTCTTCGCGGGAATCAGCATCATAGGAGTGGTGGGAAATTTCCTCGTTATCACCCTCGTTCTGGCCTTGCCGAGCATGCGCACTTCGTTCAATCTGTGCCTGGCATCGCTGGCTCTGGCGGATTTGATGGCGTTGACTTTCCAACCGATCGTCACGTTACGGGATCTTCACAACTGTGATCATTCTATCTTGGGAAGGAGTCTGTGTAAGTTAACATTCGTTTTTTATGAACTGATTCATTGAATGATTGAACAATTGATTAACTGATGAATTCATGTTCTAACAGTCTTCATACCACAAATGATAACCCAACGTAAGACCCACTCATCGGGAAGTATAACTATATTTCTGATAAGATAATGAACCAGTCACAGAGGTATAAATCCAGAAGTTCTGATGAAGTTGGTGTGTTCTTCCGTCTTAGGAGATTTATTTATTTTATTGGTGTTTTACACTGTTCTCAAGAATAATTCACTTATAAGATGGCGGCCAGCGTTGTGGTGGGAGGAAACCGGACAGAGCTTGCGGCCGTCCGTCCTCATGATGTTGACAGACCTTCCCACGTACAGCTGGAGAAGAAGCCAGCATGAGCCGGACTTGAACTCATGGCAACCGCATTGGTGAGCGGTTCCATAGTCATTGCCTCGCGCTGACACGCTAAGCATCTCGGCCACGTAGGCCCCGTTAAACAGCTTTGACATGCTGAGGACAGCACACTCGACAAGATCGAGTTTCAGGTTTCGTGAATGCAAGAGCATTTATCTGTATCTCTCGAAGCAGGCTGGGAAGAATGAAACATATCTCTGATCAAGATTAACGAGGTATCTTTTTATGAGTTATGAAGATACGGGCCCAAGTCGTAGTGACTATGTTCTCTTGTATTCCGTATGAGTACTATGTTAAGTTTGCGCAAATCGTCATCGCAAAGCCAAGAAGAGCAATAAACTACACAGCGTGGACCTGAATTCCTTCTGGCAAGAAAGGCTCCCCAGGAAAACCACTCTGATCCATTATTGCTTTGGTCTTGTTTCAGGCGTAATCATCAGCTCCATCGAAAGAGGCTCTTCCGTGTGTGGCGACCTGACATTTCTGCTGATAGGGGTGGAGCGGTACACGATGTTGTGTCACCCCCTTAGGACCATCGGTATGTGGACTCGTCCAAAAGTCTGCTTCGTACTCCTGCTCATTTGGATCATCACAGTAACCGTGTCAATTCCGTTCGGGTACGCCGCGAGGTACGAAGAAATCCACGCCAACAATTTTTCCGACGGCGTCCACGACATAGGCTACCACAAACCTTGGATCGCTCCCGTGCAGCAAAGTATCCTAGGCTCAAATTCCACCATTAAGGGAACGTACTGCTACATCGCCTTTGACATTCCTTGGGTCATGTGGTACCAAACCGCCTTGATTTGCGTCTCAGTCTTCGTCCCCGTTCCTATTCTGGCAACCCTTTGCGGTAAAATGATCCTGGCTCTAAGGAATCGGGTGTCCAAGAATCATTGTGAGGGGCTGGGAACCAGGGCAAGGCGCAAATCCCGTTCCCGAATCATCCTGATGCTTGTTCTCGTAGTAATCATCTTCATAGTTTGTCACCTCCCCTTTAAAGTTCAAACCCTCGTGAGGTTTTACGACACTGACGCTTGGCGTACACTGGATTCGAAATCAAACTTCATCTACGTTTGTATTAGCAGTCTAATGCTCTGCCTAACCATGCGTCTCACCCTGTCATATATTTTGTCATGTCAACAAACTTTAGAGATGCATTTAGACATTGTTTTTGTACGCGTTGCTGCAAAGAGTTGAATGTCAAAAACTAAAAGGTAGGCTATATGGGCACCCCCGTGACCAGGCTCCCGTGCACACAGCGCACGAAGCGCTACGTCCTCGTAACTTCCATGGCGACGTAAAACGTACAATGCTGGTCGCCATGAAAGTGCACGTAGCGTGACGTCCGTTTTGTGAAACAGGCCCTTGGTCCCTATTGCATTGTTTTAATACGATTGTAAGTTAAACGTGACGACAACACAGGATTTTGAGTAATTCTAGATCAGTGCCGTCTAAGAAATTGTAATTAACATCGCTGCAGTTTTTCACCTCATTCTGTTTAAGCCATGGTACATGTGCATGATAGGGGGCGAGTAATGAGCCACTATTTATGCATTTACATGAACAGTCAGAATAAAAGCCTGACTAGGGTAAACTGACAAAAAGCCGTATTTCATCCATTACGTTTGACCATTTGACGGCAGTCACACTGCCGTCGATGCTCTGGTTTTATTTTTCTACGCTGTACCTCTTTAATTATAATGCGTTTAATTGTATGTCGTGCCTAGATTATCAACAGTCATCACAGAAATCTGTTGACTGCATCTCTCTCAGGTGTTACCAGGTTTTTTTTTACTATTTATATATTATTTCTTACATACTCATGTGGGAAATGTGTCATGTTGTTTGAAATGGTGCTAGTCATTAACCCTGAGTTAAATAACCGAGCCCTGGTGTTTTAAGACGTTTTAGATATGGCTTTTGGCGATTATCGAGCTGCAACGGTTTTTAATGGTTTACTTATGGTAGATGAATTTCTCTGGGGTATATCGCTTAAATTCTGTTCACAGTGCTGTTGTTGAAAGGCTCTTCTGTTGTATACGTATTTTCCTTCCATGGACGGGATTATCTGGAAATGACATCATCGATAAACGCGGGACCAGCTAGGACGCCAATTAGGGCTCTCTTGTCAACTATCACCGTTGACATCACCACAGCAGGCTGCTTAATTACCGGACTGTCCTCTGGGGCCTTAGGAAAACTGTATAGTCTAAAGCTATTCTGACGCTCGAAGAAGAAAGCTGAGAAGTTTTTTTTTGTACTTTTATGTGCTACACCACATCTTATGTTAAGAAATAAAACGAATCTTTTCATGTGCCCATTAACGTACTTATCGTTCCATCGCCAGGTTATATGAGATATAGGTTCAAACCCGGCACTGGGAAGGGAATTTGTATATTCCCCCGCTGTAACTGTTCGAGATGCCTTACTGACAATAATTAGTCAACGAGGCTGATGTGAACCTTTACGTCGTCTGGAGGTCTCTGGGGTTGACTTGTCGTCCACCAAGAAGGTGTGCAAATCGGTACACCACACGTGCGAATAATGGCCAATAACATGCCGAAGGTCGTTGGTGTACTCCGCGCAATCGGTTTTCATCTGGAGTCTGTTATTATAACATAATGTGTCATATACAACAGAATACCCTGTTAGTCTAATAAAATCTTTGTGTGAGTTCAAGTCCAGCTCATGTTGGCTTCCTCTCCGGCCGACGCGGGAAAGTTTTGCAGCAAATAGCGGATGATCGTGGGTTTCCCCCGTGCTGTGCGCGGTTTCCTCTAACCATAATCCTGACCGCCGTCGTATAAGTCAAATATTCTTGAGTACGGCGTAGAACACCAAATAAATAAATCTTTAAGTAGAATTAACAGAACGTTTGTTGTATATAACAGAATAATCAGCTGGAACAAGAGAATAATCTGCTGTCACGACAGAATAATCTGCTGCAAATTGTATACATTCTGGCATCCCTCAGACAACAAAACTTCTGTTACACTTAACAGATTACATTTGAGAGCTAGTAGGCCCATAGGCCCAAACCCTTGGGTTTCCTCTAGCCAAAAACTATGCCTCTCCACCGTCGTTCGAGAGAGTATACGGCGTTTTACACACATTGCATCAGTGAAACCTTTGCCTGTAGAGAATATCATAGTTGAAAACTCATTTGTACAGCGCGTTGTTAAACAAATGTGTTATTTATAGAATCGTGGCGTGCATAAGGATTTCAATGTACCCGTCAATTCAGACCATCAGGGGCCGCTTCGGTGGCCGAGTGATTAGAGCGTCCACCTCAAAGACGTGGGATCAATCTCAGGTCGACCCATAACAACGACCATAAACATGAAACTTGTTGCTGCCTGACTTGTTGGCCCGGTGTCAGTTTAATGTGCCTGGGTAAGGTGTCATGTATGGTGTCTTTGGCACATTACTTTACTTGTGCCCTGTCACAAGAAGACACATGGAACACATGCGCTTAATGATTCCATGTCGTCATACGAGCGAAAAGTTCTTTCATGTAAGTCCGAAGTAAAATCCCCAAATACATATACAATGTGAGTCGTGGGATCTCTACTGGTGCTGAAGGGAAATTCGATATATCCACAATTAAAAATTAAACACCTGCCCACACATTGCCGGCATTTAATCAGAAGCACGCTAAACATAGGAATATATTTGTAAATTATTCAGCGTTCGATAATCTCAAAGCGTTGTTCTTTGTCCACACAGGTTAGACCATTCAGCCTGTTAATTGATCTTCTATCATTTTGTCCTTCTATATCTACACATGATAAAGGTCTGTTTAATTGAGCGTATTAGTGTCCATCGAAAATCAAAATGATATATTCTATGCACAACTGTTTGGCAATTGACGTCAGCTGGCTTTCTGAAGCCCGTTTTATAAAGCTGTCGCAACGCTGTCTCAAGGGCATTTACCATGGCGACGTATCTCTTCACTGAATATTGTCAGCAGGCTTTCTGGAGGCTTCTGTGGCGCGTGGTGACGTCAGCATGTTTTCTGGAGGCTTCTGTGGCGCGTGGTGACGTCAGCATGCTTTCTGGAGGCTCCTTTGTCGCGTTGTGATTATAAGTGCCCCGAAAACTGTGGCGATCTTGTCTAAAACCATGGTCATTCGAAAGTCATCATAAAGGGGAAGATTAATAGATGTTATTTTCGGAAGATTCTTCTGGAGTGACGCTCGCTTTTAGTCATGACTTACTACCAAATTCAAGATAATATCCTGTTAGTCTTATAAAATCTATAATGCAGAATTAATGGATGTGTGTTGTATTGAACAGAATAATCAGCTGCAACGACATAATCATCTGCTATGACGACAGAATAATCTGCTTTGACGACAGAATAATCTACTGAGACGACAGAATAATCTACTGTGACGACAGAGTAATCTACTGTGATGACAGAATAATCTGCGATGACGACATAATAATCTACTGTGACGACAGAATATTCTGCTATGACGACAATAATTTACTGTGACGACAGAACCATCTACTGTGATGACAGAATAATCTGCTGTAACGACAGAATAATCTGCTGTGACGACAGAATAATCTACTGTGACGACAGTATAATCTGTTGTGACGACAAAATAATCTACTGTGACGACAGAATAATCTGCGATGACGACATAATAATCTACTGTGACGACAGAATATTCTGCTATGACGACAGAATAATCTACTGTGACGACAGAATCATCTACTATGACAACAGAATAATCTGCTGTAACGACAGAATAATCTACTGTGACGACAGAATAATATGCTGCGACGACAGAATAATCTACTATGACGACACAATCATCTGCTATGACAACAGAATAATCAGCTGTGACGACAGAATAATCTACTGTGACGACAGAATAATCTACTGTAGACTACACATTCTGGCATCACTCAGACAACCAGCTCTTTGTTATATTTAACAGACTGTAGTTTTTGAGAGCATAGTTCAAGAGAGTATACGGCGTTTTACACCTTTTGCATCGGTGAAATCTTCAGTTTTACAACGACTCTTTAAACAATTGTGAAGTCAGTTCAGATCGTAAGCCATGCAGGATACTTTTCGAAAAATTTCGGAAGACAATCGATTACTAACTTTCCCGGCTGTCAAGTTATTGCTTTTCAATTCATAGGATACTAGACCGCCAGATTGTTAACATTCCGAGCTGTTGATCATCCCACAGGTAAATAGGCATAAACTGAGAAATGAAAACCAAAAACCGAGCAATTTAACGGCAAATGGTCAAGAACAAATGTAAAGAAACATGCATGAACACATCACTGAACAAAACAAATGATGCCGCTAAAATTCGAAAATGAACGCAAACAAAATGGCTCCTAAGAACAGTTTTCTGTTGTCCAGAATTGTGCCAGATCTGTATATCTCTTCGGTTCCCCTGTGTCAAGCTTCAGCGCTCTACACAAAGCCTGCCACACGGGCTCATCATCCACGTATTGTATGCGATACGATGTTATATAATCCCTTCTCCATTGGTGATATTTCATATATTCTGTTTTGTTCTTCGACAAGAAAGTCAGGTATTCCCCCAGCTGTTTAGGGCCGGTAAAATCCTCCACGTGTATAAAACTATTTGGGGGAGTAATCGCGATATAGTCCGCTTTGGGGGCGCCCATAACCACCGGAACTGCGCCCATACTGAATCCATGACTGAACAATTTCTCGGTTATATACTCTTTACAGTCGCTGTTCTCAAAGGCCAAATAAAACAAGAATTTTTCGACTTCTTGACAGTTTGTCATTGGCAAACCTTTCTCATATCTGCCGCATATCTTATTTCCACACCTACCGTAGATTTCCACGCCGCAATACTTTTGCAGTTCGAGCACGTAGTTCAAGCGGTCGTTGTGAACTAAAGACTTACAGTTCGACATAACTGTCACAGCTACACCAGAGCGGTTACCGATGGAGCTAGGAATCGGTACTCGTGTCTCGCGAGGCGTTGTCCACCCGTACGGTATGTGAACCTCCGATACAGTGCGATATGTCATTGTCCAGTTGAACATATCCCTGATGGCTTTGTAACCATATTCATGCCCGTAGAAACCGTTATATGGACTCTCATCCATGTACCAAATCCAGCGTTGATTAGGGCGGCGAAATTTGGGGAAATCCTTTTTGCGCTGTCTGCCGTGCGTAATAAGGACCGCTTGACTGTGGTTAAGGAGTGAGCGGTCACGAGTAACCAAACAACCCTCGGCTAAATACGCCTTAGGTCCTTCGATGTTGTACCCAGACCAGTCTATGACGACGATAAGAGGCGTCTTAGGGACGCACATTTCCGCCTCTGTTCTAGTTAGGTCTGCCGAAATTCCTTTCTCCAGCATCAAAAGTGTCAAATTCCCTGAGCCGATGTAGCTGGTGAAAATAAAGACACCCGCCATTCCGGAAATAAACAGTGCGGAGATTCTGTAACATGAAACAAATCATTGGTTAAGTCTTGAGTGAGTGCTGTGGTATATGCTTCATGACGCTGCCATTATCACACTACGGAAAGATTGGAGTGTCAGTCTCGCAAACCTGATCATACCAATGAAATAATTACATGTATATCTAAGATCTTATCGTGCCTCAGATCTCGTCATTCCTAAAGCTTCGTCAGCCCTAAGACCTCGTCAGCCCTAAGACCTTATCATACGTAAGACCTTGTCAGACCTAAGGCCTCGCCAGATCTACTACATCGTCAGACCTAAGGCCTCTCCAGACCTAATACATCGCCAGACCTAAGACCTCGTCAGCCCTAAGACATCGTCATACTTAAGACCTCGTCATACCTAAGATCTTTTCAGACCAAAGACCTGATCGTACCCAAAACTTGGTTATACCTAAGACCTCGTCATATTTAAGATTAAGATCATGCCTCGTCTTACCTAAGACCCCGTCTTGGCCAAGACCCGTCTTACCTAAGACTTTGTTTTACATAAGATATCGTCATATCTAAGGCCTAGTCAGACCTAAGACTTCGTCATACCTAAGATTTCGTCATACTGACGATATCATATCTAAGACCTGCTCATACCTAAGGCCTCGTCATATCTAAGACCTAATCATACAAGAGATCATGTCCGACCTAAGACATCGTCCGACCTAAAACCTAATCATACCTGAGACCGTGCCTTACCTAAGACCTAATCATACCTGAGGCCATGTCTTACCTAAGACCTCGTCATACCTGAAACTATGCCTTACCTAAGACCTAATCATACCTGAGACCATGTCTTACCTAACACCTAATCATACCTGAGACCATGCCTTACCTAAGACCTAATCATACCTGAGACCACGTATTACGTAAGACCAAATCATACCTGGGGTCATGTCCTACTTAAGACCAAATCATACCTTAGACCATGTCTTACATAAGACCTAATCATACCTAAGAACCAATCCTACCTAAAAACCAATCATACCTAAGAACTAGTCACACCTAAGAACAAATCATACCTAAGAACCAGTCACACCTAAGAACCAATCATACCTAAGAACCAATCATACCTAAGAACCAATCATACCTAAGAACCAATCACATCTAAGAATCAATCATACCCAAAACCAATCATACCTAAGATCTAATCTTACCTAAGACCCAATCATACCAGTCACACCTAAGACCTAATCATAACTGAGATCATGTCCTACCAAAGACCTAATCATACCTGGGGCCATGTCATACCTATGAATCTATCATACCTAAGAACCAATCATACCTAAGAACTAATCAAACCTATGACCTAATTATATCTATAACCTCACAATACCAAATCCTTAGCTAATCATACCTAAAAGCTACCCATGACTACAGTAAAACTAATTACTTAAGACCAAATGGCAAACTATATAAAATGCCCTGTACTGAATTTTACAGAAAGCTTGGTATATGCAAACATCAACATTCAGAATCTCACCAAGCTTTTTTCATCTGGTTTTTGTAACAACGTCTACGCATGTGGCTGTAAATTTACAGAGAGCTGCTCACCTGCAGAAAAATTCACAGTAGTCCAAACTACACGCCAGCAAACTTTATTGTAAAAACACAGCTTGTTATTGCGGTGTACCGACAATTCCCCACGAGTGTAAAGTTAATACGAACGTAGATGTATATAGGGTGCCCAGAGAGACTGATTTTGGATTGATTCATGTTTTAGGCCGTACTCAAGAAAATTTTCATTTATACGACAGCGGCCAGCATTATGGTGGAAAACTTACGATCAAGTTGCTGGCAGACCTTCCCACGTACGGCCGGGGAGGAAGCCAGCATGAGCTGTACTCATAGTGATCGCATTGGCGAGAGGCTGCTGGGTCATTGCGCTGTGCTGGCGTGCTGACCACTTCAGCCACGGAGAAAAACGGGTCACAGTTGCACGGACGTTCATGTCAGCATCTGGTGTCACTGACATTTACCTTGAGGGTTTTTTTTTGTAGGCCTACATGTTCTCCGCAATGTCTCTGTGCTGTCCAATGACCGTATACTTACACGTATTGTCTATTCGGCTTCATCCGTCCAAGCCAGCCTATCCATTTGTCTGTAAACGACATTTTACGTAGTTTCCTATACACGGCTTGTAGAAGTTTCTATCCCAGAGTTACAGCCCTAGTTGATGAACCAAACTGTCCTCTGGTGGAAGGACTCAATGGTCTGGAAGACAGCAAAAACTCCACGCAAAATACGTTTCATCCAGTAATACGAGAAAACAAAAACTTAACAAATATGTGAAAAAGTGTTTGAGTCTCCGTGTACTCGGTTTGTTTGTAAAACGACAACCCGATGCACCCTTTCACGTGCATATAGGTAGGCTTACATGCAATGACGTCATGTGAGTGCCCGTCCTTGCATCATCAGCCCGATGTAACTTTCAGTCGGGTACAGATCTATACGTCCTTCGAGGTCCTTCGCACGTACTCCGCCCGCTGTAGCTTTCAGTCTGGTACAGACTTGGGTTTTTCGTATAAAGTCAAAATTATCACAAACATTCCTATACCATTTGCCGAAAAATTACACCTGTTCGTACGCCGTGTGTGACTATCCAGTTGAATGAAGTACTGTGCATCCTGTTCATTGTAACATGTAATCAATCTGAAAGGTTACAATTAGTGGATCGCACAGCTTCCGGATAACTTGATTGAGCAAATAGCCGCTTTTACACTCAAAAAAATAACCTGTTATTTTTATCAGAAAATCTGTTTTCTGAGTGATACTATAATGTATTTTGTTATTATAACACAATATTCGGCCACATTCAACAGAACATCCTGCTAGTCTAACAGAATCTTTATGTTGAATTAACAGAATATGTGTCTTTTTTTAAACAGAGTAATCCGATGCAATAACAGAATACATTCGAGCATCACTCAGACAACAGACTTTCTATTAAAATTACCAGATTTTTTTTTTTGAGTGTAAGTATATATGAGATACCAGATTAAGCTGTTCGATTATTATCCCGTGTCAAATCCACCACATTGTATGAATACTAATGAACACGTGTGAGGTAAAAAAAAAAAGAGCTCCACTTCGTATACACGGCATTTTACCTTTGTCCTGTAGTGAGTGATTAGTAATTCTATAAAATGCCTTAAACTTAATTACTGTTGATCGTGGGTTTTCCCCGGAGCCCTGTCGGGTTTCTTCCATCCACAATGCTGACTGTCGTCGTGTAAGGGAAATACTCTTGAGTACGGCGTAAAAATCCAATCAAATAAATAAATAATTAAAGTAAAATATCTTAAGTTACCATGTCCCTTCTACATTGCTTTGCCCTATGATCAACCGCTATGTCTATCTCTTAATTCGATACATTACATCTTCGTTTATTTTATAAAACTGATTAAGGTAGTCTTCGGATGGTCGTGGGTTACTCCGTATAGGTGAGAAGGTTTTCCTCCTACTGGTGGTTAATGGGTAGGAGAAATGAAATCGTGGGTTTCCCACATGCAGATTTATTTATTTATTTATTTGACTGGTGTTTTACGCCGTACTCAGAAATATTTCACTTATACGACGGCGGCCGGCATTATGGTGGAAAATTTTCGCATTGTTTCTCTGGTGTGTGTTTTGTCCATGTTACACGTGTTATGAAGCCATAATCTCTTCCCCCTACCCCCCCCCCCCCACACACACACACACGTGGGCCTATAATTTACAAAACACTTTACAATATTTTGCTGCATCTCCTCTATTTTAAAGCAACAGTTTTTGCTTACATTAAGACAGATATGACAGAATTTATTTGATCGGAGTTTTTACTTACACGACAGCCGCCATGCAGCATTATGATGGAAAGAAACTTGGCAACCGGGGGAAACCCTCAACCATCCGCGGGTTGCTGGCAGACCATCACTTGCGATGACAGGCATCATATTACTGTTGAATGTATGGTTTATAGGTAAGGCAATTGCTCATCTGTTGGGCAGGAAACGACTGTTGTATCAGCATTCCTAAAACTAACGACACAATCAGGTGATTAGTCGCGCTCCGCTGAACCGTGATCAGGTGAACGTGCTTGGTAAAGACGTTTTCCGTCAGACAGCTGCATGTACAATGTACGATGAGCTAGTCAACGACCTCTATAGGTACAGGTTGTAAACTTTTTACTTAAGATGAGAACAGCGGCCCGAGAACGGGTTGTTACATCCACAGAACCGCCTCGGCGTGATTAGCCGGGGTTTTATCCCTGTCGCCCGCAAAGGTGAGAATGATGAGGACACCGATATTTTCGCCGCTGCTTTCTTTATTGATGGCCGGCTGTTGGTCCGCACCGCGAAGTCCCAATGTACATACAAGCCGAAGCCGGGCGGCCAGGCCGAAAAGACTTTTCAACTGCATATTAAAGCGTACCTTTTTCTCCTACGTGAACACGTTTACACCCGTGTTCTAAGCCCTGTTTCGTAGTCCACCACTTCCTTGGGGAACTCCTCAGCTTATATCTATCCCGTCTGCTGCGACAGGAAATTTTGGAATGTTCTGGGTGCTGCCAATCTTACCTCCTAGCCACTAAAACAAATCACACAATGTTTTGGATACACGTGATAACAATCCATCGCCATTAAGCCATATACCCAAAAACGGTTCAGCTCTTACCGTAAACAAACAACGCACCGAGCGTTTGTATACTTTTTGCAAACATAACGAGGCATTCACCGAAAGTTATGTAGCTATAACAATCACAAAACCTTTACAGGCAGAACATACAAGATTGAAGTGACATGTAATCCATACATTTTACAAGGTTTATTTATTTATTTATTTTTTTTTATTCGATTGGTGTTTTACACCCTGCTCAAGAATATTTCACTTATACGACGGCGGCCAGCATTATTGCTAGGAGGAAACGGCCGTCCGGAGAGCTAAACGAGCTCTAACGCGATAACACTTTAGATGCTCACGTTGTGATTGATACAGATATACAGCTATACAAATACATGGTCGTTGTATTTGAAGAAAGTACGGTATATTTTTGTCTCATTAAAGTTGAAAATTGAGAAACGTCATTATAATATAGGCCTACTGGTCGATGGCTAAGTAAAAAGATTTCATTATGTAGGTAAAAGGGAACAAGGATTTGCCACAACGCATAAGAAATGTTTTAAAAGTTTTCTCGTACCTCAGGAAAATGTTTCCATACAGTAACAAGAAAACATGATGGGGTGCAGAGATAAGCAGTTCGATATACGTATCCCAAATACCGGTAACGTGCTGAGCAAACCGATGTTAGTGTTAGTGTTAGACTCGCTATTGGGGCCTCCGTGGCTCAGTTGGTTAGCGAGCTAGCGCAGCGTGACGACCCAGCAGTCTCTCACCAATGCAGTCGATGTGAGTTCAAGTCCATCTCATGCTGGTTTCCCCTCCGGCCGTACGTGGGAAGGTTTGCCAGCAACCTGTGGATGGTCGTGGGTTTCCCCCGGGCTCTGCCCGGTTTCCACCCACCATAAGGCTGGCCGCCGTCGTATAAGAATTAATATTATTTTTTTTTAAATACATTTTTATTTGCACAACACAGAGAATCACAGTTGGGTACACATATACATTTTCAAATATAGGTCATCCAGATATTCGGGGAAATTATACATTTGGCACAGATCCTTGACAAACACCCTCAAAACATAGAGAATTGATTTGTAATCTGAAAGGTGAAATATATCTGAAGTATAAATACATTCAAAGGAGTCATTATTTTTGCAGCGCAAACATAAGCTATAAAGTACGAACCTATTCAGTCATATCTTTTACAAATGTCCATTTAGCGTTAAATATTTTAAAGCTCTGGTTCATTATTGCAACCAAACTTTCAGTGATATGTCCTGGTATTTTAGCTTTTCTAAAAATTCTCTAAAACTTTATAACGCTATATGTTCAGGGGACAGCCCCAAGATAAAGCCACCAAACCAGACATTAGACAGAGTTTTCATTATTTTGTTGTTGATTTTGGGGGGGTGAGGTGGGGTGTGCGTGTGTCTGGGGGGGGGGGGGGGGGCATACAAGATCCTCACTGATTGGCTGGTATGAGAGATAGACAAACCCCAACATATAACATATGATACTAACCTTCAAAAACGTCTTCTGAATTACGCCTGCAAAAGTTTACAACCTCTGTTACACTGTAGCAATATGTGCTATATAGTCAGAGAAGTTTAATGCATTTATCGTATTGTTCATCTTTGACGCCGTATTCAGGAGTAACGCTAGCACGTTAACCACTCGGCCATGCGTTGTCCCGATTAAAAACTGTTCCGTTTTAGATTTCATTCCGATAAACTTGAGGGATTCTATTCATGCGTCTACAACAGTACAGGCTGCATGATTACTACATACATATGTGTGCTTGTCTCGTCCTTTGAGAAATCTTACTGGTTACAGATCCATGTTGGCATTCCAAGGACACGGGTTCAAATCCCAACAAGGGCATACATGTGTACCAGACATTCGTAATATCTTGTTAATGTAAGGCAAAGTATGTGTATATATTTTCCTATAATTTTCAGATTATTGGTACATGTATGTATGATGTATGTATGCGTGGGGTTTTCAGTCATATGACGAAGAGGAAACATTAAGTGTGTGTACATATAATGTATCTTCTTGTGGCAGGGCGAGTCTATGCCGACAAAAGTGCTGCTGCCACTGAAGTATCATGCGGAAGACACCAGACATGTCACATTATTCAACTGCTCTAACCTATCAGTGTTGAGTCCCAAGCGAGGTATGAACAAGGACGACATTTAAAGTCTTTGGTGAAAGCAATCATATCTAATCGTTTTATTAATCTTCTATTGAAAACTTTCAGTCGTCTCTCATTTGAAATGAAATACCAGCCTAACGTCATGTGTCACTAAAACAGATAAAGACTGTGGAGCTTAATTTGCTCTGTGACGTTCTAAGAAATCATAAACCATATATCGCCACTCACAGAAAAAAAACCTTAATCACCATTCGTGTTGCTTAACATTTTTCTTAACCCCACCACTCTATCCTGATGCTGCGTGCTTCCAGTTGTTAAAGAACGTGTAAAGGCGACTGCAGTGGTTGTACATGAGATCAAGTATGTGAAATGTTCTCTGACGGATTCAGATCAACACTTCCTTTTACCTATGATCACATCCGGCGTCCAAACAGAGGAATGAGACGCGGGTGGAGATTATCCGTGCACATGGAGGATTTACGCTCTATTGATCTCTTACTAATTCGAATGTATTGGGCAGATTCAAAACGACATTTTTACCCCAAAATATGACATCGACTTGTGAATTTCGTCTACATTTGGTTACTAGTCACAAAACACATTTTATTGTATGAAAAGTATTATCACGAATTAAGATGTGTATTAAGATTCGAATCTAAACAAATCTAGGGGCCTCCCTGGCTCAGTTGGTTAGCGCGCTAGCGGAGGTTTCCGTGGCTCAGTTGGTTAACGCGCTAGCGGGGGCCTCCGTGGCTCAGTTGCTTAACGCGCTAGCGGGGGCTTCCGTGGCTCAGTTGCTTAACGCGCTAGCGGGGGCTTCCGTGGCTCAGTTACTTAACGCGCTAGCGGGGGCCTCCGTGGCTCAGTTGCTTAACGCGCTAGTGGGGGCCTCCATGGCTGAAATGGTTAACGCGCTAGCGCAGCGTAAAATTACACACGAGCCTCTCATCAGTGCGGTCGCTGTATATTTCAAGTCAAGCTTATGCTGGCTTTCTCTCCGGATGTAAGTGGGAAGGTCTCGCAACAACCAGCGGAGGGTCGTGGGTTTCCCCCGTGCTCTGCCCGGTTTCCACCCACCATAATGGTGTTTGCCATCGTATAAGTGAAATATTCTTGAGTACTGCGTAAAACACCAATCAAATAAATAAATAAACAAACGTAGCGGAATCCAACGGAAGGTGTATTCTGGAAAAAATGGGGAATAGTGGAAAGAGACATAGAAGTGATAAACTGTTTTAACAAATTTACCATAATACTATGGGCGGCGGCGTCCAAAAAAGAAATTCCCTTTCGAATTATTGTATATTACCAGGGAAATGGTTCAAACGCATGCACAAATGTAGCTTTAAAGATGAAGAACCGACTTTCAAATCATTTCTCGACGCAATTAAAATAAATATGAATCTCCTTATTTACAAGAAGTAACAGTTACCTGATGTTCTTCAGTTTCTGTTGTAAATCAACATTACTTGCTTTTATTGATATCTCACTTTAAACTTCACGTGCGTGTTATAAACATGTCCGTGTCATGCAGATGTAGGCGTACATATATGTCTTGTAATTGGTGACCTGTAAAATAGACAAAGTCAAGGAAGATCAGCTTATGCAAAAAACAAATCCTATACATAACATATACGGTGTTTCCTAGATCTGGGGCCGACTCCACAAAGCCATTTCTAATTTAAGTCAAAATTTCCAAAATTCTCAGCTTTTGGTACTGAAAGGTAAAATTTGGATACATTTAGCTTAAGATAATAATGATTGTGTGGACAAAATTTCACTTTGTAAAACAGGAGAAATAAGCTTGGTGATCGTATTTCAAATTTTGACTTCAGTCAGAAATGGTTTTGTGGAATCGGCCCCTAAGATCTGTTTCATTCTTCCCAGTTTAGCTTTCAGAAACACATATTAATATGGAAGCTAAGCTTGGAACATGGCCAACCGATCTCAGAGCTATAGGTGCTCCCCGGCTGCCGGAGAGCTGCCGTCCATGTCACATATGTCTCCGTAATATTACTTTGTCAGCAATTTCCTAGCACCAGTCACTGTCATTGTACAGGATTGTCAGCAATTTCCTAGCACCAGTCACTGTCATTGTACAGGATTGTCAGCAATTTCCTAGCACCAGTCACTGTCATTGTACAGGATTGTCAGCAATTTCCTAGCACCAGTCACTGTCATTGTACAGGATTCTATAGGACTTCATTTTAGTCTGCTTGATTAAGACGGTGCATGAACAGACCCGATTGTTTCGAAAAATAAACATCTTTTAACTAGAAAATTCCAACATTTATCAATGTTTAAACACAATACAAGGCGAACGCTATACAGTAAGAAAGCTCGATAAAGAACAATACTAGGTTAAATTCCTTCAAAACCAGGAAAAAATCCAGGAATTTGGATAGCGAATTATTTAAACCGATAAACTTTGAAATGCAGTCAGTTTTGGGTCAAGCTGTGGTTTGTATCATAGTCTTTAGTAGTTTTATTTGACTCTCAATGGGTTTTGTTCAAGGAGCAAACATTTAGAGCAAATGTACTAGTTTAGAGCAGAAGTACTTAACGGAATTCTTTTTATTCCACATGGGCCATTTTCACAAGAACACTTTTGAGCTTTATGAGACTTATATGAAATTTTGATTCCATTCTTTTTGGGACACAAATGTAAAACGGGATTTATGCTTAACTGAATGTGCTGACAACTGACAGAAAAGGGCCTCGAATCCAGCAGTCATGAACCCACATATAAAAGTGGGCCATTCAGCTTAATGTGGATTCTAAAACTATTATCTGTCATAGAAACTGCACGTGACGGATTGGCCATATTTTTGTTTATCTGATTGTGGCATAACGCCATACTCAAGTCTTTTTCACGTGTACGACGGCTGTCAGCGTGCGACGGCTGTCACTATATGGCGGCTGTCAGTTTGGCGACATGGGTGGATTGCCCTGGGTAACCGCTATGAATGCTCGCCGCCGTTTTATAAGTCAAATGTTCTGGAGAACGGTGTAAAAGACCAAATAAATAAATAAGTAAATAAATACATTCTACTCACAGAAAGTACTACTGAGTCATGATTATTGATTATCATCATGATTAGAACTGTGGACATTTTGGTAAAAGCCTAAATTTTCATCCTATTTTGCACAGTTTGCTACAACTATAACGAAATTTAATTTAATTTAATTTATTTTTACATGTTTCAATGAGGACGAACAACAGCCAGTGGCCATGAGGGGATATCCTCAAACAACATGGTACATGTACGTGTTTACTTAGAAGTATCAAAGACCGTGATATAATTATATAGAAATATAAACAAATATACACAGACCTTCAAATACATATATATGCAAACATAACATTAAATTCGAAAATGGAATATTCACGAACAATATAAACCTTATAAATATCAGATAAAACGTCAGATATAAATTTTAGCAGTCAAAGAAACCATTAAGAAAGCTATTCAATTCGTTTTCCCGACTGTTATGATCTGTTTTTCACCTTAATTCTGATGAAAGTTAGTGTCAGGAACCAATGTGAATGGAGGTTCGGAAAATTGAAACAACAGTAAAAAAAACTAGCCACGCACAAAATTCCATGCGTAAAAGCCATTGGAGAATCTTCGGTATCTGGCCCGGATTCGAACTCGCGATATCGTCGATTAAAGTTGATAGAATGGACTGTTCATTATCGGGATATCAGACTAATCAGATGAAGAATGGGGTTTATCTAGGCTACCTACAAGCCAACGTGCCTGGCACGGAGTCAAAAGATCCAATCTGTCCACATGCTGTGAGGAGTAGGCCTATGACGTATCATCGGATTTGTCACAAGAACGTGACGTCACATATCCATGGCCTTTCATTCCCGATGCTTGTTTCATGAATTTCACAAGAAAAAACTATGTGCGGACTAAATGTGTAAGGCACAAGTAAATACATAAATGCAAATATTTACAATCATCAGTTGGAAACCTCATTGTTCATGTTAAGATGGTATCGGTGATCCAGGGGACGTAACCACCCCCCCCAAAACAACAAGCTGTCAGAGGATATTCTATCCAAGTTGTCTGCCCTTTGGTCAGTTGTTGGAAAATGGCTGACACGGAACAGCACTTGTTGCGGTACAAGTCACACCTGGAGAAAAATCCGAATGAAGACCGGGTGGGTTTGGTGTCCAGAGGCGAAAATCACAACGCCAAGTCCCCCTTTCTTCTTCACATAATTTAAAAAGTGTTGCTCTCTGTTCAAAAATTTGTTAAACACGGCGTTTAAACGCAAGCACTGTAAAACGCCCTTGGCAATAGCATATTGCTGTGTTGGCATATTTTGTGGAACAGCTGACTGCAACAACATCAACAATCAGTTAAAACGGATAATTGCAGACACCACTCTGAGCGAAATGAAATTGTACTTTTCTCCTGCGTAGTTGTCATCACTGAAATGTCGTGTAATCACAGCAAAATGCTCTGCATGTGGAACTGGCAGTGGCAATAGCCTCACGTAAAACTGACCAAATTCATTCCAGTCAGATTGCCAGTATACCGGCATATGTAGAACGCTGGCACAGTATCTGTACTCTACTTAGTACACACTGGCGGCCGAGTGGCTAGAGCTAGTTCCGGCACTGCTATTACACACAAACAATATTAACTGTAATTCTTCAACCCTTGCATATGTTTGCAGTATTTTTATTTAAGGGTATTTTTGAGGGCATCATTCAGTTGTACTTCAACAGTGTGTACTATCTCCATAGTTTATCTTTCTGATATTGATTCAGGTAAATGCTGGAAAGTTGATTAAGAGAGATCCGCTTGTTAAATTATAATCAGTGTAGGGGCCTCCATGGCTCATCTGGTTAGCACACTAGCGCAGTATAATGAGCCAGGAGCCTGTCACCAATGCGGTTGCTGTGAGTTCAAGTCCAGCTCATGCTGGCTTCCTCTCTAGCCGTACGCGGGAAGGTCTTGCAGCAAACTACGGATGGTCGTGGGTTTCCCCTGGGCTTTGCCCGGTTTCCTCCCACGATAAGCAAAATATTCAAATAAATTAATGAATAAATATAATCAGTGTAAACTGATAAAATAATCCTTTGTGTGTCTCCCTGAAATTGGCCAACCCAACCAATGTTGTTTTGACTCCAATATGAAATTAGAAATGTACATACAGGCCTAAATCACACTGAAAGTTGCTCTTTCACATATATTGAACAAGGTTAAGGAATTGTTCCCAGATTTATTTCACACTTTACAAAAAAATTTGAACTCAATCATGTATCAACTGCTCATACTACAGTACAACTTGTACAGTCATGGCCGTGCCGCTTTTGATCAGAAAACGGAAAAAAAAAATTAATAAATAATAAATAAACAGAAATAGTAAAATAAATCAGAAGTAAAAGTTGAACCATTTTAATGGCCACATATGCACTGTATACTGTTAAGCACATGAAATTACGATGGATCTGCGTGAAGAATAAAAACCCTGCAGAAACCTTTCAGGTCATCCCCAGCCGTCTAGCTTCCCGAAGCTTCCGTGGCCTAGGTGGCCCTTACGGCCCCTGGGACCTCAGTTTTTGTGCTGGGATTCTGAATGGATGGCTTGTGGGAGAAAGTCGGATTTCATAAATTTTTTCCCCTTGAGGAAAAAAAAAACAAAAACTCTGGTTTCAAAGAATTCCACAGTGGTGGTTAGGTGCACTCCACTGGTCATACAACTGAGACTCAATCATTTTTTTCCAATGTCTACATTTTGTTAGAGATCACTTTATCAGTTCATTAGTAATTAACTAACTATTAGGTTCCCCTCAAGCCCTCCAGTTTCCTACGTCCATGACACAGACCACTGTCATACAAATATTGAGGACGAAGTTAAAAATGTATGAGAAAACTTATGCATAGTTCTGTAGTGCAGGACACCAGTAAAATTAAAAGTAAATATATTAAGACGGATATATAAGATCATAAGTTGAATGTATAATTACTTCATGTTAATCTCATGTTTGTCTCTGTTTTTCAGTTGATGCAAATTCTGACAAAATTGGCCAAGTTACCTGTGACGGTAGAGTTGCTGCAGGTAAGACAGATGAGGCCAGGGTACAAGTATGGTGTGTACAACAGACTGTGATTTAAGCATTTATACCAGCCAGGTTAAATGTCTCCATGGGTGGCCCGGCAGTGTGGCAATAGCCTACCAGTGGTTTGTCAGTAGCCTGCCTGTGGCTTGTCAGTAGCCTACCCGTTTTTTGCCAGTAGCCTACCCGTAGTTTGTCAGTAGCCTGCCTGTGATTTGCCAGTAGCCTGGCCGTGGTTTGCCAGTAGCCTACATTTGGTTTGCCAGTAACCTACCAGTTGTTTGCCAGTAGCCTACATTTGGTTTCCAGTAACCTACCAGTTGTTTGCCAGTAGCCAACATTTGGTTTGCCAGTATTTAGCCAACCTGTGGATTGCGAGGCATGAGTTATCAGTGAAATGCTGTATTGATTTTGACTAACATTGCTTGATCAAGGTTTGCCTAAATTATCCTGTACATTTTCAAATCTGTGAGGAAACCTGAAAACTAATGACTCTCACCTCAGTCTGCCTTTTTTTTTTTTTGCATTGATATTTAAATAGATATGAAACATCAGCTTTCAACTGAAAATGTCCTGTAAGTGTACTTAAGCAGTTAGTGGTTAGGGGCTTGATGTACTCGCATAGAGTTTGTAGAAGTACCAGTTAATGTGATTTTCGTTATTGTCTTAAAGGGTGATTAAAATTTGTTTTGCAGAGCACAGGCATTGGAAAGACAGTCAATGGGTTTCGAAAACAAGAAGGTAATATTGGAATCACAGCCAAGAACCTTGTGAAGAACTGGAAATCTCTTGTGGCAGAACAAGCCAATCAGGAAACGGCTTACGAACATCGCCCACCTGACCAAACCAATCATAGGCAAGTTAACAACCAAGCAGAAATTCATGAGAAACAATCACGTCACAGATCTCATAATGGAAGGGAGCATCATAGCCAATCAGCATCGTCATCTCATCACCATGATGCACCTAAGAGTTCCAAAGGTAGGAGAGAAACATCAGATTCTGGGAATTTGGGCCAAAGGTCAGAGGGCAGGGGTGAAAAGTTTAAACATGATGACGGGAAGGAGAAACACAGGGATCATCGCAGTCATCATGCACAGAAACAAGAACTGTCTGAATCTCCAGAGCAGTTGTCATCGTCTCCAGTAGACAATAATTCCAGTGGAGAGGAAGAAGATTTGGCTGACCTACCCAGTCATGACCAGATGAATGATGGCGATGCTGAGAGTGACGAAGATGAGGAATCTCTCCACAACCATAGGGCTTCTGATGTCACCGATTCCAAGAAAAGTAGTGCCAAAGATAGTCACAGGTCACATAAGGAACATGGTGCAAGGAAAAGTAGTTCCAAAGTTAGTCGTCGATCTCACGAAGAAAAATTAGCGAGCACCAGCCATGGTGATGCATCAAGAAAAAGTAGTTCTAAATTTGACTCTAGCAAAGGTCATAATGGTCCTCATAAGAGTAGTGCTAGTTCTACGAAAGAGAGAACATCAGACAGTCAAAGCAGAACAAGCTGTTCTAAGTCTTCTGAGAGGAGAACTCCAAAGGATGAGACTTTTGCTTGTCTTTTTAGTCCTGATGATGTGCTCACATTGCCCACGGAAAAGAGGCAGCAGTCCCGGTTAGGTGAGGATGGTAGTTTGTGTGGGGATGATGAGGGCGTGGACATGGATGATTTCGCGGAAGAACCGGGGTGTGATATGTCTGAGACACGGAAAGCAGTGAAACGCCCAGCGGAGTCTGGACTACATGAGAACCATAGGAAAATTGCAAAAAAGGAGTCAAGTGCTGTGAAAGTCCAAAATGAGGATGAAAACCCTGGAATGTCTTTTGAGGATCTGCTGTCTTATGACCAGGCACTAGTGAAAAAAGCCCTGAAGAAGAAGAAGGAAAAAGAGTCCTGTGGGGTTGGCAAGAAGAGCAGAGCATCGCACAAACCGAAAGAGGCATCGTCCACACCACATTCCGACAAAAACTCCTCAGATTTGAGCAAAAAACACTCATCGCACTCATCATCAGAGAAATCTCACTCTCATTCTAGCAAGTCACATTCTAGTAAGGACAAGTCCCACTCTCACTCAAGCTGTGGGAACTCTCACTCGCACTCTAGTTCAGATAAATCCCAGTCGCATTCAAGTTCAGGAAAATCCAAGTCACATTCTAGTAAGTCCAGATCAAGCTCAGGAAAAAGTGATCCTAAAAGTTCCTCGAAGAAACAGTCTAGCAAAGACAAACATTCAAGTAAATATTGTACAGATAAGCACAGTTCATCCAGCAAAGGTCATGGTGATAAGCATGACAAGCAGGGTTCTCCTACAAGGGGGGATAACTCCAGTAGCCCTACAGCTAACCTCAATGTTCCTGCTCCCCCGAAACAGGTATGTTCATTTACAATGTTGAAGGACGATTTTGTAGTGAAATGTTCCTAAATCTCATTTGTGATCTCTGTATTTTGCATTTTAAGTCCAATGAATGGTTTCTAACCTAGAGTCCACTTCAAGATTGAGATGTAAAGAAACTCTACCAGAGAATGATCGCAGATTTTCAGTTTAAGCGGTTCAGTATGGATTTTCTCTATGTTTTCTCCAAATTTCCACCCTCAATATGTACGGTTTTCAGTTTTTTTTACGCAATAATTAATTTTCTTTATCGTCTGTGCAGTTCCATTTTGATCAGAACGACATGCACGGAAATTAATGAGCGTGACTGTATATGTATTTGGAATGCCGCTTAGCAAAGTTCCTGCAATGGGCACATTTATACCTCTTCATGGAGCCACTGTGTGCGTCATTCCATGGATGTATTTTCCAGGATGTTGACATCATAGGAATGTTCTCGAGTGAGAGTTCGGAAAACAATTTGCCCTATACATGAATGTAATTTTACACGGATTTTTGACCTAATTACATTTAAATGTACAGCGTGAAAACGTTTTGTGTTAATTAAAGACATACATGTGTGTACAAGTCACAATATAGAAATTCTCCAAATCAGCAAAATAGCACATGTAAAAAGGAATGCATTATTGAACAAAATTACAAAGATGTACTATATTGGGACTTTTCTTATACTTAAGACACATTTTCAAAGTTGAGATTTGATAATCTGGGTACCACCATTTCACAAAGTGTCCAAAACTGAAACAAGATAAAGTGTAACTGCAAACCCTGTTGGAAGGTCTGTCAGCCATTGTACATGTTTATGTCAAATGTCCTGTTGTGTAAAACAGTAAGCTAATAAATAAATTAATACAGTAATGTTGCACTGAGCATACGTGCATGTACAGTTGTGTTGGACTGAAAAGTGAATTGTTGAAAAGCTGATGAGAGTATTTAAGAGAAAATAATAAAAGTAAAACGGGAAGAGAAATATTTTAAACATGTATTTTGTACAGTGTACATATAGTTGGTAACAACGCTCAACACACCTGTATGTTAGTCACTCGAGTATTGCGGCTGTCATGACCGTATCTGGGAAGGTCTGTCAGCTACCTGCGGATGGTCGTGGGTTTCCCTCGGGCTGTGCCGAGTTTCCTCCCACCGTAATGCTGGCTGCTGTTGACATAAAGAAAGTCAATATTCTTGAGTACAGGGTAAAACCTTAGTCAGATAAATAAATGGTGTAAACGAGTATCAGTGAAACATTGACTGATGAATGGATTGTAGGTAACTCAGAATGGTTTGATGGAAATGTCTGAGTGACATTCACATCTTACTTATTGATAACACCAGAATTATCACTTCACCCTCCATTATTTTTTGTCTTGCAACATTGTGAATTTCTCGTGGTATGATCCGGATGTGTTTTTTTTTTTTGGACATGTTTGATGGGGTTTTCTCTTAACCCTCAGGTTTTTCTAGTACAATGTTATAAAACATTGCATATCAGTAATTCATTGTACAATGAACAAGGTTGTTTTGGCACATGTTTTGTTTGACAGAATTTTCTCTTTACTCTCTGTTATTCATCCTGTGATATTTTAAAACAGTGCATGTGACTAAGTCATTGTTGTAATGGTTGTTTTTTGGTAGGAAATTCGTTTGACAGATGCAGACATCTTGGGATACCTTCCAGAAACACAAGCTTATTACAAACCATTGAGATTCCATGGTATGGAAGACCAGAGGGGCAAACATGGCGGTAAGTTACAGCTTTGACATTCCAAGCAGTCTACCAAATTGCTCCTTTTTGGTGGCCTCTGTAGCTGAGTGGTTAGCATGTCAGCATGGCGCTGTAGGTCTGTATCAGGTCAACAATGCGGTCACTGTGATTTCAAGTCCAGCTCATGTAAGCCCTCCTCTCAGGCTGCATGTTGAAAGGTTTTCAGCAACCTGCAGATGGTCTAGGGTTTCACTCTGGGCTCTCCTTGGTTTCCCCTCACCACAATGCTGCCTGCTGTTGTATAAGTGAAATATTCTTGAGTGCGGTATAAAACACAAATCAACCTTTTTGCAAATATGAATATATCCGCCACAGACCCCTATTAGTTTTCTACAGGGGCCTCCGTGGCTCAGTTGGTTAGCGCGCTAGAGCAGCTTAATGACCCAGGAGTCTCTCACCAATGCGGTCGCTGTGAGTTCAAGTCCAGCTCATGCTGGCTTCCTCTCCGCAGGTTGCTGGCAGACCTTCCCACGTAAGGCCGTGGGTTTCCCCCGGGCTCTGCACGGTTTCCACCCACCATAAGGCTGGCTGCCATCATATAACTGAAATATTCTTGAGTACGGCGTAAAACACCAATCAAATAAATAAATAAATAATTAGTTTTCCATAAGCGACAATGTTAACGTTTAGCGCTGTAGCTCAGTCCCAAACATTCCGTGGCCAATAAACTCTGGTGCATACTCCCAACAAATCTGTACAGCTTTCACACGTACATCACTTGTGGGAAATTTCGTTCTTATTCGTTAATGAAGAATGATGGTCCATTTGCTCAAAACATAATCTGACAAAAATGTAAAACGAAAAAATTCTTACAACTTTCATTATCAGCAATTTTAAACTATTTGATATAAAGAATTGTGTACAAAGACACAAAAAGACACATAAAACATACTTGTATGTTACCATGGTGATGTCTCTGGGGGATGTCGCTACTGATGGACCTGCTGGAAAGTAACTGATTATTGGTCCACAACAACAGCCGTGTGTGGTTGTGTGTTCTCTTGCTGTGTGGGCTGCAGGCCGGGTGATTTGTCAGGTGTCAGGTGAAGGTCAGTGGTTTACTCCAAGAAGTCCGGACTTCGGTTCCGACACCCGTAAACCTCATGGCCGTTATGTATTAAGTGGAGCAAAGCTTTAAAACACCAATCAATCAATCAATCAACCAACCAATCGTTGTGTATGTTTTTAGAAACAAATTCTGTGGACCCGATGCTGATTGGCTCCAAGTCGTACTCCAGGACACAGGTGTATTCTGGGAGAAAGAATACGGGGATGACAGGTGAGTAGGGATTGTCACTCATCATTATGTTCCACTTCGTTTTGGATTGATTCCACCTGGTTCATGGTCTCAAGTGAATTTTTCAAGTCTGAGTCAGCTTGCATAAGCCTATGTTTTGTTCAGGAAAAAAAAAATGTTACCGATTGTAACGTTATATTTGATCAAGTATATGCGAAATCTACACAATTAAGGCTAATTACCTCAAGATAAAAGGCAAGAAAAAAATCCCCAAACGTATATAAATGTGAATTATATATCTGTTGAAAGACCAATAAACATTGTCCACAAAACTCAGTCCTGCAACATGGAGGTACATTACATACTCCCTAAGGACTCCTTATTCGTCGTATGACTGAAAAATTGTTGAGGCACGTCATTAAACCCCAAGCACTTACTCACTCACTCTGTGTTTAGTACCTAAATTGATTTCCCCAGAAAAGTTAGCACTGAAGAAATTCGTGTATTGTACATGAAGGCTATGGTTTTGCATTTACCGAATAATTGGGGAAACAATTAGAACTCCAGATATATCGTTAGAATCAAGCAGTACTGCAGACTGCTAGACTTCCAGCAATGTTCCGACCCACATCTGTGCCAGATATATCGTTAGAATCAAGCAGTACTGCAGACTGCTAGACTTCCAGCAATGTTCCGACCCACATCTGTGCCAGATATATCGTTAGAATCAAGCAGTACTGCAGACTGCTAGACTTTCAGCAATGTTCCGACCCACATCTGTGCCAGATATATCATTAGAATCAAGCAGTACTGCAGACTGCTAGACTTCCAGCAATGTTCCGACCCACATCTGTGCCAGATATATCGTTAGAATCAAGCAGTACTGCAGACTGCTAGATTTCCAGCAATGTTGCGACCCACATCTGTGCCAGATATATCGTTAGAATCAAGCAGTACTGCAGACTGCTAGACTTCCAGCAATGTTCCGACCCACATCTGTGCCAGATATATCGTTAGAATCAAGCAGTACTGCAGACTGCTAGACTTCCAGCGATGTTGCGACCCACATCTGTGCCAGATATATCGTTAGAATCAAGCAGTACTGCAGACTGCTAGACTTCCAGCAATGTTCCGACCCACATCTGTGCCAGATATATCATTAGAATCAAGCAGTACTGCAGACTGCTAGACTTCCAGCAATGTTGCGACCCACATCTGTGCCAGATATATCGTTAGAATCAGGCAGTACTGCAGACTGCTAGACTTCCAGCAATGTTCCGACCCACATCTGTGCCAGATATATCATTAGAATCAAGCAGTACTGCAGACTGCTAGATTTCCAGCGATGTTCCGACCCACATCTGTGCCAGATATATCATTAGAATCAAGCAGTACTGCAGACTGCTAGACTTCCAGCAATGTTCCGACCCACATCTGTGCCAGATATATTGTTAGAATCAAGCAGTACTGCAGACTGCTAGACTTCCAGCAATGTTCCGACCCACATCTGTGCCAGATATATCGTTAGAATCAGGCAGTACTGCAGACTGCTAGACTTCCAGCAATGTTCCGACCCACATCTGTGCCAGATATATCGTTAGAATCAAGCAGTACTGCAGACTGCTAGATTTCCAGCGATGTTCCGACCCACATCTGTGCCAGATATATCATTAGAATCAAGCAGTACTGCAGACTGCTAGACTTCCAGCAATGTTGCGACCCACATCTGTGTCAGATATATTGTTAGAATCAAGCAGTACTGCAGACTGCTAGACTTCCAGCAATGTTCCGACCCACATCTGTGCCAGATATATCGTTAGAATCAAGCAGTACTGCAGACTGCTAGACTTCCAGCAATGTTCCGACCCACATCTGTGCCAGATATATCGTTAGAATCAAGCAGTACTGCAGACTGCTAGATTTCCAGCAATAAGATATGCATGTTACCTCACCTTTACCCTGTGTGTCACTACAGACCACCACAGCATCTGATACCTTAAAACCAAAAAAAAAATCAAACTACTTGATGTCTGGACATTGTTTCATGATCTTTCACCTGACTGCCATCTTACAAAAAGTTTTACAGTGTTGAACACCAATCATATGAAATTTGATTCATCTGTGGCTTTTAACTCGTATGCCAGGAGACCTGGGTTCAAACCTAGGTTCGCTGCAGGAGCAGTAGATCCAGGGTCAATCCTGGGTCAAGTCCTGCCTAAGACCTTAAAAGAGGAAGCTGTAACATGCTCACTTGCCGTTCAGCATGAAGGGGATAGTGCAATGACTGGTTGACCCATATCAGTAAAATGGCTCGGCTGGGGCGCCTTACTTGCTTTCGGTAAGGCGTCTCCGTGAAGCAGCACTAGATAAAAGAGGATTGAAAATCCGTCCTGCAAGAAGGAGGCACATTACATGCACTCTAAGGTTTCCTTCGTTGTCATATGACTGAAAAATTGTTAAGTACGACGTTACTCACTCACTCACTCACTCACTCAAACCTGGGTTCATGCCGAAGACTTCAAAAATGGTACTTGTTGCTAACTTGCTTGGCAGCATTGAGAGGTTAGAGCAAGGAAACAGGACTGGTTGGCCCAGTGTCAGTATAATAAGAGTGGGCGGGTGTTATGTCTGGTGTCTCCAGCACGACTCATTCATTGGCGACAGGACTTTGCATGGACTTTGCCACAAGAAGACACAGTATGTGTACACATACCTGATCACTCCTCGCTGTCATTTGATTGGAAAAGCATGAAGATAAATTTCAAAACTTAAATACATACATATACATTCAATCAGACCTCAGTCTGATTGTAAAGTTTGACATTATTTACAACATTCATCTATTCAAGTATAATTTCATGGGTTTCCCCTGACCTCTGCTCGGTTTTCCTTCCACCATATTGCTGGTCTCCACTGTATAAATGCATAATACACTGATGAAATAAGCGAACAAATTAGCATGTCTGTCCAGCCTTCTGGCTTCCACTGCTTGAGCTCAGCCACCTGTTATGTGGTTGTATTACTCATATTTTCTTAAAACAATCCATTCTGATATACATATCTACATGTAATTCCAAGCAAAAACAAGTAGTCTTTCTTACTTATAAAACTAGTATTTACTTGTAAAACTAGTACTTACTTGTAAAACTAGTACTTACACTATGTAGAATGTCCTTGTATGATGGGCTTTTTTTGATCATCTTTTGTAGACATGGTGTCCTTGTATGAGCTTTGCATGAGAGTGCTGATGGACAATATTGATGGTAAGTACAGTGTAGACACAAGTGTCTGGTGTGCACTCATGAAGTAGCCATGGGGGCTTTTTGAAGCAGACAATAAACCTGTAATAGGCCATTTTTCCTTAATAGATCATTTCTCTGTAAGGCCATCTCTTTGTAATAGGCCATTTCTCTGTGACACACCATTTTTCTGTAATAGGTCATCTCTTTGTAATAGGCCATTTCTCTGTGACACACCATTTCTTGGTAATAGGCCATCTCTTTGTAATAGGCCATTTCTCTGTGACACACCATTTCTCTGTAATAGGCCATCTTTTTGTAATAGACCATTTCTCTGACACACCATTTCTCTGTAATAGGTCATCTCTTTGTAATAGGCCATTTCTCTGTGACACACCATTTTTCTGTAATAGGTCATCTCTTTGTAATAGGCCATTTCTCTGTGACACACCATTTCTTGGTAATAGGCCATCTCTTTGTAATAGGCCATTTCTCTGTGACACACCATTTCTCTGTAATAGGCCATCTCTTTGTAATAGACCATTTCTCTGCGACACACCATTTTTCTGTAATAGGCCATCTCTTTGTAATAGGCCATTTCTCTGTGACACACCATTTCTCTGTAATAGGCCATCTCTTTGTAATAGGCCATTTCTCTGTGACACACCATTTCTCTGTAATAGGCCATCTCTTTGTAATAGGCCATTTCTCTGTGACACACCATTTCTCTGTAATAGGTAATCTCTTTGTAATAGACCATTTCTCTGTGACACACCATTTCTCTGTAAGGCCATCTCTTTGTAATAGGCCATTTCTCTGTGACACACCATTTCTCTGTGACACACCATTTCTCTGTGACACACCATTTCTCTGTAAGGCCATCTCTTTGTAATAGGCCATTTCTCTGTGATACACCATTTCTCTGTAAGGCCATCTCTTTGTAATAGGCCATTTTTCTGTGACACACCATTTCTCTGTAATAGGCCATCTTTTTGTAATAGGCCATTTCTCTGTGATACACGATTTCTCTGTAATTGGCCATTTTTCTTATGCTTTTGAAAATTTAGAATTACATGACATGAAGTAATGAGCCATGTAGACTATGTAGGAGGTGTACCATATTACATTCTTTTGGTCGTCTGTGTACACTTTGCCTTGTTACAGTAATCATTGTTTGTCTTTGAACATGTCTGGACTATGTAGGAGGTGTACCATATTACATTCTAATGCCTGTCTGTGTACTCTCTGTCTTATTATGTCTATGCAAATCACCTTTACTTAAATGTAGGTCTACTCCAGGTCTGGACTGTGTAGGTGTTGTACTGTATTACATTCTGATGCCTGTCTGTGTCGTCTGTCTTGTTACAGTCATCAGTGTTTCTCTTTGAACAGGTCTGGACTGTGTAGGTGTTGTACTGTATTACATGCTGATGCCTATCTGTGTACTCTTTGTCTTGTTACAGTCATCAGTGTTTCTCTTTGAACAGGTCTGGACTGTGTAGGTGTTGTACTGTATTACATCCTGATGCCTGTCTGTGTACTCTTTGTCCTGTTACAGTCATCAGTGTTTCTCTTTGAACAGGTCTAGACTATGTAGGAGGTGTACCATATTACATTCTAATGCCTGTCTGTGTACTCTCTGTCTTATTATTGTCTATGCAAATCACCTTTACTTAAATGTAGGTCTACTCCAGGTCTGGACTGTGTAGGTGTTGTACTGTATTACATTCTGATGCCTGTCTGTGTCGTCTGTCTTGTTACAGTCATCAGTGTTTCTCTTTGAACAGGTCTGGACTGTGTAGGTGTTGTACTGTATTACATCCTGATGCCTGTCTGTGTACTCTTTGTCCTGTTACAGTCATCAGTGTTTCTCTTTGAACAGGTCTGGACTATGTAGGAGGTGTACCATATTACATTCTGATGCCTGTCTGTGTACTCTTTGTCCTGTTACAGTCATCAGTGTTTCTCTTTGAACAGGTCTGGACTATGTAGGAGGTGTACCATATTACATTCTGAAGCCTGTCCTAGAGAAATGCTCTGCTGAACAGTTGTACAGACTTGAAGACTACAATCCAGTGAGTCTGATTTAAGCACTCCATCTTAATACCTGTATAATTAAGATTGCCCAAATTCAGTCCTTATCATCCACAAATCTTCCTAAAAATCCACAAAAACACGAGTGTTGTTGTTGCACAACTCGTTCATTCCACCAGTCAGTAAATTCCTCCGCTTCTATGACTACAATAACACTGGATTTCTTACGTTGGTAGTTTTTGGGTGTTGAGTGTGGTGAAATGACTTACATATCAGTGGAATGCATTCAGGTATAGAGGCTGCTTAGGTAAAAAAAAAATGTTAAGTTCTTCTGAAGCCATTCTGTTCTTGAGATACCAACAATACATACAAAGTTGGGAGTTCTCTGAGAACACTTTATTCGTCCCATTTTGGTGCAGCAGGGAACAGTCACATTGGTCCTTCCCAAATCAGTTTTC
The DNA here is from genome assembly GCF_032854445.1 of Liolophura sinensis. Lineage (NCBI taxonomy): Eukaryota > Metazoa > Mollusca > Polyplacophora > Chitonida > Chitonidae > Liolophura > Liolophura sinensis. The sequence goes on along the minus strand of NC_088297.1, from coordinate 616,567 downwards.
TGGATTACAAAACATTTCATGTTAAAATTGAAATTTGGTACATGGCTTCACTCCATGTGTGATGCTGGCAGGTGATCTTTTTGTTTTGCATCAGTTTTGCCTATTTTTTTTTCACAGAATTATGGCCATATTTATCCAGTTTTTTGTACTTTGATAATTTTCCAGACCGCTTTTTTTTTCTTTTCTTTTTCATAAATTATGGTTCACCATACCAACTTACACATCAAGTTTGAATTCAGGGACTTTCTGTCTGTTTTTGATTTAATTATGGCCGTTTTTGTTCTCATGTGACATACATGTAGCTATCCTGGATGCTTAGACCTTTAAGGGACAACGTGTGTTTACTTCACAATATGTGTGCTTCCAAAAGGCTTGATCTGCATATATCATAATTCCTTTAATTTTTTGGACACCTGATCTGCATTTTTATGCCAATATACGTACAATCATAGCAGGAATACTCAGTGTCTGTTAGCACATGGTTGGTCCATCCATGGAACAACATATATTCACAACTTTACATCCCCCCCCCCAAAAAAAAAAACTGGGATAGAAATGTAATTCTTTGTTTCCAGCTCTTCTAATATCTATTCCAAAAATTAGAAGAATTAGGTACTGAGTAATTGTTCAGCATTTTTGCGTGTTTGCAAGGTGTGTATTCAAGCAGAAGGCATTATTCTGTGTAGACTGATAAAAGTATACTTTTTGTGAGGCCCAGAAATTGACCAATCCAGCAAATGTAGTTTTGTCTCCAAAATTAAATCCAAAATGTGCATAAATTACGTTTATTTATACATTTACAGTAATGACTTTTGTGTACAGATAAATTATAAATCTGAATAACTTGGAATAACTGGGGCATAACTGAGATTGTGGTTTGGTTCTGAAAATAGAAATAGTAAATATTCTCTTCAGAATGGTCAGTATTTGGCTATGAAGATCTGCTCAGTTTTTGTTGTCAGTATAGAACCTTCATTGAATCATTGGGATGTTATTTGCAATGGAGTGAAACACCAATCAAATGCAAAAAGGCTGAATTATATGGATTTTTTTCTTTCAGCAATTTTTGGGTGAGACGGATGAGCTGTGGGTGATTTTGTGTAACCGGGATTTCCGGGGCGCCAAACCAGACGAGATGGAATCCTGGCGAGAACTGTATCTGGTAAGGAAACAAACCATAGACATGGGTTCAATCCCAACTTTGTACAGGGAATTTTTGTGATGCGCCTCACTACCTCCACTGACTCCACTTTCATAAAACTTTGTATTAAGTCATATTTTCTGGTAAGTGTTTTTCTGAAAAGATTTTGCCTAGGTTATAATGCCATAAGGTGACATTATGTACGACGAAAGTCAACGAAAAGCTCCTTTTGTGAAAGAGCACTCTGATACGAAGGTGATCTTACATAAAGCTTATGGCAGACAACTTGCTCTGACAAAGAAGTTGTCTGTCCCTGCAGTATATGCAGCGATCCCAACCTCAAACAAGACCCTCGGAGATTCGCCTGCCTGCAATGTTCTTGAAACCTTGGTGGCGCTAAATTGTCGAGAACATTTGTTGAGTCATTCAGGTTGTTGTACATGAAGTTTGTTGAAGACAGTTTAACGTCCACCCATATTGGATTAGTCTACGCTTAATGATCTGAGACGTCTCTCTTGGCATGACTGCTTCGGTGGCCTAAATGTAAGATGCAGGACCCGGTTCTGGTCTTACCAAAAATGGCACTTGTTGCTGTCTCGCTTTGCGCTCAACACTGAGAGGTTAGAGCAAGGAAACGGGACTAGTTTGCCCGGTGTCAGTATAATGTGATGGTGTTGCGGTGTCATGTCTGGTGTCTTCTGCACAATACTTCAGTTGTGGCGCACTTTGGGGGCATGGACTCGCCCTGTCACAAGAAGTTTCACACAGATTAAAGGGGATTCTTGAGTGAATTTTGGATTTGTTTAATAAGGGTATATGCCAAGCACAGGTCAGCCCAGTGTCAGTACATTGCGATTGAGTGAGGCTTCATGCCTGGTGTCTTTGCAAATATGTTTTAGTGAGGCTGCACAGTAAACGTGTTTACAGGTTTTCTCACTCACAGGTGTATTGAAATAGACGAGGGGAGTGAAAAAAAAAAAGATTTCAGATTTTATTTGTTTTTGACAGAGACGCTATGATGAAAGAGAGGCGAAGCTTCAGAAATTAAAGGCTAACATTGCAGCTTCAGAAGAGGCGAGGAAGGCACCAGGTGTGTTAGCGTAATTGTTAACCTGAAACCCGAATTTAACAGACAAGAGAGCAGTGATCAAGCGTTTTATCTATTTATTTATTTGGTTGGTGTTTTGCAATGTACTCAAGATTATTTCACTTATATGATGGTGGCCAGCATTATGGTGGCAGAAAACAGGGAAGAGTCAAACAAGGGTTTGTTATAGTTACATGTTTAAGGAGTCATGCTATTTCTTAATATGCAGTTCAGGATGTGTCCTAATGTTTGAAAGAGGCCTCTATGGTCAACTTGTTGGTGTTCTAGCGCAGTGCAATGACTCAGGCTCCTCTCATTAATGCACTCAAACTTACACTACTTGAGATGTATGGAAGAAGCCCTAACAGCAACTTGCAGATGGTTTGTTTGTTTTCGTTTGTTTCCTGTGGGCTCTGCACAGTTTCTTCCCACTGTAATTCTGGCTGAAGTATTTCTGTGTTCCGTGTAAAACCACAGTCAAATAAATTAATAAATAAATAAATGAACTCTTATTTTCAGTGCGTCTCACCAAGCTCGCATATGTGGACACTGTTGCCAAACCGCCGCGAGATGTGAGACGAAAACAGATGAAGTATGGGACGGCTACAGTGGACATGAGCCCCTCAGGGTCCAAACCTAACCCAGCTGGTTACCAGAGATCGAGTCTCAAGAGTCGCCTCGCCATGGACACAGCTCCTGTAGCTCCACGCAGAGGTGAGTCAGTCTTAGTCAACACTGTCTTATGTCTTGTTCAAGTCTTTAAATCATGGCATACACAAGAGCTTAAAATGTCATCCAACTCAGCTCACTATGTCGCACACACGAGCGGTTACGACTCGATGAAGTCGTCAAATGGAGTTGAGTTGGGCGCCAGGCTCTTGTGTATACCAAGCATAGCTTACAGTGTCCATAGAGGGTGTGTCTGAGACTCAAAGTGAGGCAATTCTGTCTCGATATCATGTACGCAGGGGCATAACTGGCAGTGTCCTTAGAGGGTGTGTCTGAGACTCAGAGTGGATGTAAGGCTATACGCCAAAGTGTCTTCCTGACTGTAAACTGTGTATTCTTTTACTTTCTCTTTTCAGTGATGAAGGCACCAGCCCCAATGATGCAGAAAACAATGAAAATGATCAAAAAGCTACAAAGGCGTTAGAATTCACCTGTCATCCGCAAGGTAGATTCATTTGTCTGTCTGTCGGCCAGGAGCAAAAGGCCATTTTAGCAATATAACATTTCAGAGATATTTTCATAATAAATGTGAAAAAGTCAAGGAAAGTGCTGTCATAGCCATGAGTAGTTCTCATTGTGACGGCGGGGTATTGAGTGGAAGGAAAGCTTCCGCGTTGCAAGAAAAAGACTCATTGAAGTAAAAGTGTACTCCAGTTTGATACACAGCTTAACGGTGTAATACGCCTTTTTTAAAGTTTGTTTTAATTATTTTTTTCCATATCAGTAAATCTGTGTGATTTCTCTGTGATTACAATCTTAAGTGTGGGAATATACCTGTTATGGAAAAAAAAAATTTATGTTCATTTTTATGTGAATATAAAAACGCAGAAGTGAAAACATGCGCTGCTGTATAACAGAATTCATTTCGCTTAACGTTAAATGTAAACTTAATTTTGAGATCAAAAGTTTATAAAGCTAATACACAAGATCTTTCTGTTTGTTTTAAGTTATGAACGGACGAAAGCGTTTGAATATTCATTTGTGGGGTGACAAGATTTACAGATGAACATAGAAATATTTAAATAGTACGACTTTTAGTTGCTGTTGTTATGAGGACATATGATTCGTGCGTTTTGGAATGTGATTTATTCTGTGGTTCATATTTGTATATATATTCGTACTTCTGTTGTGCATGTTCAGGTGTCATACTGCTCATGAGAAAATACATAAGCATACCTTCATGTGATGTGTTTATTTGCTTCACACATTTTACGCTACACTGTATTCCAGATTTTACATTTTTCACTTATACGATGGCGGCCAGCATTACGATGGGAAGAAACTGGGCAGAGCCCCAGGGGATACTTACGACCATCCACAGGTTGCTGACAGACCTTCTCACGTACAGCCACCTTCACGTTATCCTATAACAGACCGAGAATGGTTTGTGCTCAGGTCCTTATTAACACATCCAGTTGGCCTCCATGGCCGAGGTTCTCAACGCGCCAGCGCGGCGCAGTGACAGAGCCTCTTAGCAATGTTGTCGCTGTGAGTTCAAGTTCAGTTCATGCTGACTCCCTCTCTGGCCATACATGGAAAGGTCTGACATCAACTTCGTGGATCGTCATGGGTTTCCCCCGGGATCTACCTGGTCTCCTCGCACCATAATGCTGGCTGCCGTCTTATAAGTGAAATATTCTTGAGTGCAACGAAAGAACAGCAGTCAAGTAAATAAATAAATAAATAAACACATTTGCCCTTCAGCTGATAGGACTCAGTAGGTGTTGGTTCCTTTTAAGATTCCGTTCCTCTGAGCTTTGGTGCCTGTTAATGCTTGATAGGTTGGTATAACCATTTGGCCAGCCTTACACGAAGTCTACCAGTATGTCGTGACTGAGGAAAGTGTGTAAGTGGCTTGAGCTCCCTTTATTTATTTATTTATTTAATTGGTGTTTTACGCCGTACTCAAGAATATTTCACTTATACGATGGCGACCATTATGGTGGGAGGAAACCGAGATGAGCCCCGGGGGGAAACCACGACCATCCACAGGTTGCTGGCAGCTCCCTTTAGCTAGGCATTATTGTGGAAAGTGAAACCTTTTACACCTGTATGTACATTTATTTGGTGAAAGGTTTTTAGAACCTTGAAAGTCCTCGAAAAATGAATTTTTGCGAAGATCTTGGTTTTTTTTGAAAGCTGAATACATGGCATTATGTTCAAAATGGAACAATGAAAACATGACCAAAATAGTATTTATCATGAACTCCACTATGAAGCTTTGTACACTAACAGGGGTCCTTGAAAGTCCTGGAAAATCTTGTTCTTGTAAAACACGTCATTTTTCTCGGATGGGCGAGAATGCAGCGGGTCCATGTCACATGGATGTGCGTCCATTTAGTTACCACGTAGTTGCATGTTTATACTTCTGTTTTCTGCTTAGTTCATCCAGAAAGTGAGTGCAAATTATACTGTACTATAACGGTTATCTTCAGTGATCTTTTCCAAGTCTTGGAAATTGTTGCATGTGAAAAATTGGAAATACGTAGTTTACTTGTATTCTAAAACTCTCTTTACATCGTTGATGTCGTTTTGTCATTTTAAGCTTCACCACTTTGTTTTCTTCTGATAATCCAATTTGCATTTGTTATAATGACTACATAATCAAACAACTCTATGTTGCATAAATTTGTTACGATTTGATTTGGAATCTTTTCCTTTCAGCCGATTTTTCTTGCGCGATATTTAATCCAATTTTTGGACGATATAGTGTGATGCTGGCTAACTAACTTTATTACGGAAGTGCTTTCATTTGGGTTTATTGTATTTCTTTGTTATTAGTCTGATAGATCCTGTGATGTGAATCAAATGTTGGTGATCAGTTATGACATGCTGGGTAACGTGTTACATGTATAATATCTGTATGATCCAACTGAATGTCTTGTAATAAATTTATCTTTGGAAATTTTATCCTTTCTTTTTATTTCTGTGCAACTGTCCAATATTTTTACTTGGGCAGGCTTATGAATGTACATGTACTGAGGAATTTGATACTAATGCTGATGGCAAATGGCCTGAAATTTGACCCGCAACAATTCAGTTTTAGTGTTATATGTAAGTCCTGAAATAATACTTTAGTTTTTTACATTTTTCCAGTAGGTTAACATTTGAACTTCCAAAGATCGGACCAAGTAAGGTCTGCAAGCAACCTTGGATTGTCGGGGGTTTCCCCCGGGCTCCCAAATCTCTTGGTACTACCTCTCTTGGTGCTCAGTGGGAATGGACCGAGCACCAAGTCTCTGGCATGGCATTCCAGTGAGGCAGCATTATAAACGTGTATGCACTGGGTGCTGCCTGCTACATGGAGACACCTTCGTGACGTGACTAAAATAGCCAAATAAACTTAACCCGTGCAAATCATAGATGGTGAACTTCCTCCATCCACAACTGGCCTTATAAGTGGAATTATACTGGATGTGACTGAGCACTTTCTTTGAAACACTGAAGCCTAATGTTTTAAGTCCTGTGGAAAGACCCAGGGTTTTGTGACACCAGTGAAAAGGGACAGTTGAGGTTAGACAGTAAACACTTTGCATAAGCCAAAAACTTTTGCGATTATTGAATTTTCCATGGTGGAAGAGGTGTGCCTCCATTACCACGATTACTAGTCTTAACTTACACGGTAGCAGCATGTCGGGGGTCTCCTTGGCTCAGTTGGTTAGTGCGCTAGCGCAGTGTAATGACCCAGCCGTCTCTCATCAATGCGGTCGCTGTGAGTTCAAAGTCCAGCTCATGCTGACTTCCTCTCAGGGCGTAAGTGGGAAGGTCTGTCAGCAACCTGTGGATGGTTGTGGGTTCCCCCCGGTCCCTGCCCGGTTTCCTCCCACCATAATGCTGTCTGCCTTTGTATAAGTGAAATATTCTTGAGTATGGCGTAAAACACCAATCAAATAAATAAATAAATAAATAAAGCAGCAGCATGTCTACAATTGAACCAAAAATGAAAAAATCTGCAGGGAAGCTGACGTCAATGTTTGTTTCCAGGAATTGAGGATTAAACAGCCATTGGTGCTCAAAACTGATTCCCAAATATAAACGATGGCATATAGGTCAGGTTCGTAATATCCTTGAGTATGGACAATCGGGTTTGTAGGTCAAATTCCTGGAGAAAACCACCCACCTGCACAAAGTACCTGTCAAACCTCAGGAGTCAAATACCTCTGAGGATTCCTCAAATACCCCACATGATCTATAATTTCACCCACAAAAGTGCATTTCGGGGGGGGGGGGGCAGATACATGTAAATGTCGCAAAATATTATATTTGGTGTTGAAAACTTATAATTTTCCTGTAGAATATCATCCTATGTAAAATCAAGCAAACCTCAAAACACCTTTCTAAACTCAATAGAACTGAAAATCAGGAAAAACTGACAAGTTCATCATGGACAAAATTTATAGTCATTTAGGGCACATGTCCTGATGAGGTTAATGTAATACATGAGTAGTGTAACTCCGAAAAAAAGACTTCACTGTGACTCAAAAATTTCAGCATTTTATACAGTACTCATCAGGAGAGTGTACAAAATGGAACAGGCAATGACATATACATTGTGCAGTGACATGGGTTGTTATATCGTATTGTACCATAAAATAACGCAGATTTTAATGGGGTAAGCTTTGTGCAATCTGAAAAGATTATGCTGTAAAAGACACTCCAAGCATTCAGTACAAATCTTCACACCAAATGTTGTTCGTCAGTTCCTCTCTCTCTAGGTGAGGTAATTTTAGAGTAATTGTTCTACAGTTTTTCATAAAGAGATAATGTTCTAGTGTTAACTCTTATCTTAGTAAATAAGCAGATTAAGTAGAAATTACATAAGTAAGTTGTCAAAGTGCTCTATATAGTTACAGAATACACGAGTAGTGTAACTCCGAAAAAAAGACTTCAGTGTGACACAATATTTTGTTTCTTTTGTTTTAGCCCTCATCAGGAGAGTGCTCAAAATGAAACAGGCAATGACATATATACATTGTGCAGTGATATGGGTTGTTATAGTAATTAAACAAACAAAACCCATAACCAGTGAGTTTAAGGGCTTGTAAACAGAAATTACAGAGAATAAACTAATCATAAACTATAGGTTAGATAACCTACTGACTAATAAACAAAGTACGAGTAAAATATGACTATTATTATGAATGGTTGTGACAAGAGAAAAAGTCCGAGGGGAGGAGGTGGGTTGGAAGGGGAGGTGAGAAGGTGTAGTGAGTGAGTGAGTGATTGGGGTTTAACGTCATGCCCCGCCCAAAACATTATACTGATACTGGTCAACCAGTCGTTGCACTATCCCTTCCATGCTGAACCCCAAGCGAGGAAGTTACAACTTCCTCTGTTAAAGTCTTAGGTGTGACTCGACCCAGGATTGATCCTGGATCTACCGCTCCTGAAACGGACGCTCTACCAACTGTGCTATCTGGGCCAGTGGGAGGAGGTGGAGGGGAAGGGAAACGCTCTCCTAATGATGGCTACATAAAATGCCGAAAAATTGAGTCACAATGAAGTCTTTTTTCAGAGTTACACTACTGATGTATTAAGTCACATGTAGTTTGCACTTTTTCTATGGCTTATGTCTGGCATTTTACAGCAAAAGTCAAAAACATTATTTCAAAATCCACCAATGAATCAATAAATCTGAAGTCATGGCATGCAAAAGAGAAATGTAGTAACAATTTATAAAGCAACAACGTACATGTATTACAAAATAATTTACACTTTAAATTTAATTAAGTTATTTAAACAATTTAAGCCCTTTGAAATGGGACTGAATGTCCTCCTTCTTGTAGGGCATGACAGCCAGGCACGTGGGAATTCCCTCTGGCTGCTCTGTCCACAATTTGTGGGCAACTTTTGCTTCTGTCAAAGACTCTGCTAGCTTCCTAAGGTCACTCTCACCATCTGCCTGAAACAAAAAGCATGTTAAGCATTTGTCCTTGTTTCACATCTTTCTTTCTTTAGTTTACAGTTTTCTTTTAACGATTACCTTTTTATCGCGATATCTTTTCACAAACTATTTCACACACACAAGTAAGTTAACCTAATGAGACACATTACCCTGAATGTTCATTAAGACTGCACAATTCGCATATTAATTACACCTATTTATTTCATTGGTGTTTCATGCCTTCCTCAACAATATTTCACTTATACGTCAGCGGCCAGCATTATGGTGGGAGGAAACCAGGAAGAGCTTGAGGGGGAACCCACGACCATCCGCAGGTTGCTGTCAGACCTTCCCAGGTACGGCCAAAGAGGAAGCCAGGCATGAGCTGGACTTGAACTCACAGCAACCGCATTGGTGAGAGACTGCTAGGTCATTACACTGCGCTAGCACGCTAACCAACTGAGCTACGGAGGCCCCCAATTAATCAGAAATGCCACAGATATAACTATCTAAATCATGTAAGTTCCTAATAATGTCATTGTGACAATAATTAATTTATTTATCTGATTGGAGTTTTACGCCGTACTCAAGAATACTTCACTTGTACAACGGAAAGAAGGCAGGTTCAAAAATTAAAATTGATCAAACCAAATTTTTCATACACCAATTTAAGTCAACATCCTTGAGAACATGTATGTCTTTAAACACCAATAACCAAACAAATATACACAAATCACTTTAATAATTTCTCACCTCTAGGACCACCTTGTGCATCTCGTCAATTTTGGACAGGTATTGTTGTGTGTTCGGATCTCCGTAGTTCTCATGTAAAACAGCAGTACAAGCATGACACGCTTGCGTGACCACAGCTCCGAACGGCCACTTAAGTGTTTTCAGTAAGTCTTTCCGTAAAACCACATATTGCACAAAGTAGGACATCTTTCTCAGAAACCAAAAACCTTCTATGAAGTACTGAACTCGTCAGCGTTGCAGTGCTAGGAATCTTGAACTTTGTCTTATTTCATGAAGTGCACAGGTAATCTCAAGATAAAAGTGAAAGCCTTCCACACAGCACGTCTACAATACATCCAAGCTGCAGTTGAAGTAAGAAACTACTTATGGATTGTTTTTGAGTTCAACCAGGTAAGGTTACTCTGCAAAGAGAGGATCATGCAGACACAGCTATTGAATGCTTATAGGCGAGTTATTTTCTGATTGTGCCACATCTATTTCAGATATATTTATTTATTTATTTATTTTATTGGATTGGTGTTTTACGCCGTACTCAAGAATATTTCACTTATGTGACCGCGGCCAGCATTATGCTGGGAGGAAACCGAGCAGAGCCCGGGGGAAACCCACGAACATCCGCAGGCTCCTGACAGACCTTCCCACGTACGGCCGGAGAAGAAGCCAGCATGAGCTGGACTTGAACTCACAGCGACTGCATTGGTGAGAGGCTCCTGGGTCATTGCACTGCGCTAGCGCGCTAACCAACTGAACCATGGAGGCCCTTATTTCAGATATAGGATCATCCGAGAGTAAAGTCATTTCATATCATGTAGATTAATCCAACAACAACATTTCAACTTTTTCAAATCAAATTTCTACATCATCTCACAGTGTAATATGAAATCATACAATTATGACGCAGTTGTTAAGCTTTCTTTAGTAAAGACTGTTATCTTATCATGTGACAATATGTTGAACACTGGTTATACATTTTAATGTTACGAACTTCCAAGCTGGACAAAACTAATGGGTCATAATTACGCTTTAATAAATTTCACCCATACATGTAGCACAATGTACGAGATAATTGAGGCTGACACAATGTTGATATGCCTCGCTCTGATGATGTGTCTTGATAGATCGGATCACATGTACAGAATTACTGTCATCTTAAAAAGTGGAATCAGTATTTCAGTGTTCTCACAAGTTCACACAGATTTAGGCGGGATAAGGCGCGGGCTCTCAAAAACTAATACGGCTAAAGGACAAGATTTTAATGTAGCTGCTAACAGTGCCATTGAGCCAACAAACCCGATTATGCGAGATGTTTTTTCAATCTAGCAACTATCATCAAATCATGCCTTGCCTAAAACTGTGGAACTGGCAAAACACCTGAAATAATGATTCGGGTTTATTCATGCCATTTATCACAATATACGCTAGTCCTGAAAGACTCCAATTCCTTTTCTTATCCTGGTCTAGCACCACTGAAGTGTCAACGTTTACAATGTTAATTTCGTACTCAACAAAGGTCTAGCATATGTCTCTACTCGGTTTAGAATAGATTTATTATAGCCATGAAGCCTTCCAAGGTATACACTCCTCGGCGACTGCAGCCATTTTGAGCAGCTAAGCGCATGTTCTGCTTCATAGTGGAGTAGTGGGTTAGGAACATATACCGTAGAAGCCTTCATGGATAAAATAAATCTACTCTAAACCGAGTAGGGAGGTATGGGGGTGATGCGGTGGACTCGGAAAGCAGGTCATTAGGTTGGTGTCTTTTATTTGCACGAGACATGTTCGATAACGAAGAGAATTGGTCTGGACCTTCGTTGAGTACGAAATTAAAGCTGTAAGTGATGAGACCCCAACGACGCTAGGTCAATGTAAGAAAAGGAGCTGGAGTCTTTCGGGGCAAACTGTAGCCTAGGGTGCCTAGGGCAACCTTTGAAATGTGTATCAAACCATGGCGAATGGGACTAGACTAAGATCTCGAGATGTAAGAAAATCGCGACATTGGCTAAAAATAAGTTGTTTGCAAAAAACGTGGGCCCGTTAGTGGGATTTTTGAACTTCGCAAGTAGTTTATATCACCGCTATAAAAAGAAACTCACTTGCTGTAAATATTTACGTTCATTGACACGTGGGCGCCGCCATGTTTACATCCTCCGAACAAATCATTTTCTTGCAAGGCGATTGGACGAAAAATATTCTGCTGACCAATTAAGAGAGGAGCACTGGAATCGTTGACGTAGTTCTCATGAGCACAAACACCAGGTAAGCATCATGCATTCTGGTCACAGATGTATGTAAAACATTCGCATGTTACTCGGAACGTTGGGATATTTCATTATTCCACCTACTTATTTTACTCGCAGCAGTCTTTGTTAGTAGTTTGTGTAAGCTGACATTTTTATGCAGAGCTGTTAAAGAAAACGCCAAAGGTCAACGCTGTGGCGATCAGTGTACGACTTCCTTTCGCGTTTCTTCGCACTCACATCAGTCATATCAGGGACGTCGCTGATGCATTCAAATTGTAGACATACATAATCCATAGCAGATATTTACCTACTTTGTTCTAATTTGTGACATTTGACAAGATATTGGAGACCAGTCGGATTTCGTTCTGCAGACTCCCTTTGGATCAGCTGTCCATGCAAATATTTATTCAGTCCTTGTTACTAAACAGTTGAAGTAGAACCAGTTTTGTAATGTACTGCATGCAATAATGTTGTGAAATCTTTAAATTGTGTACAGAAAGTAACATGTTCTGGTCGCAATCAAAGTCATGTGTATATTAAACATTTGGTGCATGCATGGATCATTTAATTTATGGTTTATTTTAAACACACCTGTACATACACATTTAAATGTGCATTGAATGTAAATTTATCACCTAAGCTAAAGTGAGGAACTGTCAAATCTGTAAGATGTAACATCAAACTTATAATTGTAAACACCTGGAAGATTCTAGTTTCAAATGACTAGACTGTCATCGTTTGTTGACCATTTTGTAGAAGTTGATAAGCACAACTTTGAAAGTTTTGTATTATTAACCTGTGCTATGTATTTGTATTTACTGCTGGCCTGTTTGTTCTCATTGCTGGTGTACAGGTTGTAATTTCTGACACTCATTTTAGCTGTAATTGAATGTCAATTGAATGGGTTGTTCAACAGTGGTAGTGGTGCTTTCTAGTATTCTGTAAATTCTGTGGTGAGGGGCATACATGTAAAGTGGTTCCTGGTTGCAGCTGCAGTCAAAAGCCGTTGTCTCACAGGTAAATATCACAAGTAGGATAATGCTGTACAGTTATTTATTTATGTGTATTTTTTCATTTGATTGGTGGTTTTACACCACTCTCAAGAACCTTTCATTATGCGATTACAACCGGCATTAGGGTGGCAGGAAACAGGTAAGAACCCAGGTGGAACCCACATGTTGCTGGTAGATGTAATACAGGACAGAAAACCAGCCTGGGTCGGGCTTAAACTTGAATTAGTGAGGGGCTTCTTAGTCATAGTTATGTACTAGCATACTATTTGCTTGGCCATGGAGGGCGTGGAGCATGCTACATGAAATGTGGTATATATGTGATAGCTTAGTAGGTTCTTCTGCTGGGAATATGTGTAAATACATGTATACCCGTAGAGATCAGTGAGAGGGGTCATATTCTCCCGTGACTGCACAACTCCTGACTGTATTGAGACATTAAGGCCACCCTTCAGAAATTCTTTCTTGGGGGTAACCCAACCGTATCAGGAAATACTGTATAGAGTATTTTGGAAGGGTAATATTTTTTCTTTATCCAAGTGAATGAAAGAGATAGAGATTGTAAAGCAATTAACACTGAAAGAAACTTTAAGAGAAATAAACGTCATATCAAATTCAATTATGGCCTCTTTAATTGGTCTAAATTGTGTAATTGAATATTGGGAGGAAGCTTTTGATGTTGGTGTTATAACCAGTTGTGTAGGTTTCACACAAGACATAATTTTGGGGAAGCTTTTGATTCCGTGAGGTGACGCCAATGTGGACCAGGAAGAAGAGCCCTTGTTACACAGAAATGGGTTTCAGTGAAATGCTTACATATTTATAAGGGCCCCAGACCAGCACAGGCTGGCTTCCTCTCTGGTTGTGCATGGGAAGGTCTTCCAGCAACCTGTGGATGTATACTATAAAATCGATACGAGGTTCGAGTGTATATATAGTGTGTATATGTATGTTTTAATAACAATTACCTGCATTCTTCTGTACATGATAAACTTAAAATAAAAAGGTTTGGTACAAAATTGCTGAACTAAATCAAAAAAATTCATTTCTGCTGCAGAGGCCTCCGTGGCTTAGTTGGTCAGCGCGCTAGCGCGGCCTGATGACCCAGGAGCCTCTCACCAATGCGGTCGCTGTGAGTTCAAGTCCAGCTCATGCTGGCTTCCTCTCCGGCCGTAAGTGGGAAGGTCTGCCAGCAACCTGTTCATGGATGTTCGTGGGTTTCCCCCTGGGCTCTGCCCGGTTTCCAGCACCATAAAGCTGGCTGCCGTTGTATAAGTGAAATACTCTTGAGCACTGCGTAAAAGACCAATCAAATAAACAAGTAAATAAATCATCGTACACTATGCACATATACATGTAAAATCTTCTGCTTCATTAGCTTTTATTTAACACTCCATTTACATTTTTCCTGTCATTATCACCATCATATCATTTCATATCAGGCCATACGTGTATAATATGTGGTACAAACATGTGCTGTTTGCCTCAGGCTAGAATTTCAATGACAAGATTAATTGTCTGAGTTCTCAAGTTTTTCATTGATCCATTTAATATTACTTAGGGATATATGGGTATGGTTAGATGCACAACTGTGCATGGTGCAGCCTTGGGTCTTCATCACCCGGCCTATATAAACTACTGACTGGTTCTAGGATCAGTGTTTAGACAGACATGTACTTAACTTACACAGCTGTTGCCTCTCAGAGGTCAGCTGAGTGAATAGACATCTGGATCTATACCATGTAACAGAATATAAAATCTATTGAGAAAACAGCGTAACAACAGTTTACCCTCCTTCTGTTTCAGGTGTGGAAACATTTCATCCTACAGCCAGAAGAAGAAATACTAATAATGTTCTACGGATGTGTTAAAAACAGGCACATTTACCAGTACGCGTAGTCGCACAATGTGGATGTTACCTGTGGGGGAGGATGGAACTTAATTGCATTTACCTGCCTGCGTGTATACATTGTGTTATAACAGCAGAGGAACTGTAAGGTGTACTGGAAGCATAGGCGCTTCATCTTGTGTAGCTTTGATCATGGTTGACGAGCGCTGTATTTGTGGGTGTTCGGGGACCATGGGATTAAGTCATCATGACAAGGACAGGTGTGGTCAGCAAGCTGCCCGCACAACCGATCTTACAAACAGAAATATGTGTGGTAACAGAGATTGCAAGAACCATGGATCTGCGCACATTTTATCTGGATGCCCATGGCATCACCCCACATGTGTTAGGAAGCTTTGTTGTGGGGACATTTTGATGAACGTAGTCCCTCAGGGCTTGTGGTGGCCCCAAGTGGGCACTTTACGAAAAGACCCAGTTGTTTGGTCCCTAACATCACTGTTGTATCATTCTGTGCAACGGACGAGGTCCGTATGGAAGATGCTGGCTGCCATTGTCACCATATATTTATGTATTCCAGGTAAGTCACTCAATCTTAGGCCATCATCAAAAATATTTTCGTTGGCCAGGGATATTAACCCAGTTATTATTAATTATTAATAAAAGGACCTACTCTAAAGTTGTTGTTTTTTTTCTGAGCTTTGATGAAAGTTGTTTTTTTTATTCGTCTCTCATTAGCCAGAACTCAAACAAATTCTCACTGCATTGCTCGATCTATTTTCGTGATAAGTTTGGCTTACCCTGACAAACATCTTTTTCCGGATGGCCTTTTCGAAGTATAACTTCCATGAAAAGTATTAAAATTGTAGCATTATATGCATGTAGACATGGTAGATGATCATCATATGTAGTAGAAGATAATTAGAGTCAGAATGCCCTCTAGCCAGAACGCCCTCTAGCCAGAACGCCCTCTAGCCAGAACACCCTCTAGCCAGAACATCCTATAGCCAGAACGCCCTCTATACTGTATATAATGCATATATATTTAAGCTAGCGGCATGGGCTTTGATGTATGTCTGTGATCAAATCGTATTCTATGTATATATGGCCTATAAAAGTTGTTAAATGTTGCCATTGTAAAATACACATTTTATATTATTTCTGGACTTTAAACTTTGTAAATTACTTACATGTAAATATGATTGTTGTTGTATAGAGAAATGAACATGGTGATCTGTTGTGGACGTGATATTTCTGACAAAGATTACGCAGTTAGGCCTACTGATATTTGTGATGTACTTCCAAAAATATCTAGGCTTACAGGGATGCTCGCTGACTTACCAGTGCTGTTGTTGTAAACCATCAACTACTCACATGTTGGACCCCTGACATTTAG
This sequence comes from Liolophura sinensis, assembly GCF_032854445.1. Classification (NCBI taxonomy): domain Eukaryota; kingdom Metazoa; phylum Mollusca; class Polyplacophora; order Chitonida; family Chitonidae; genus Liolophura; species Liolophura sinensis. The sequence continues at coordinate 600,481 of NC_088297.1, read as the reverse complement.
GCAGAGGGTGTTTAGATAGAGGGCATCCTTGCTAGAGGGCGTTTTGACCTCACCCCCTAGAAGAAATCATATTATTGCCCTTGTTACTGAAGTGGATTGATTTTAGTTTGTATTACATATATTACACATGTATCTGCATTTGTACACTTTAGCCAAACTGTCCAAGAGTCCTGTCGCAGTTTCATGTTATTGCATTCTTGTTTTGACAGCTGCCATTACCAGGTCACTGTATACACTGTATACAACATCCAAGGCTGAGAATCAATGCCCTTAAAGTGTGCACATGTATTTAATGTCACAGACAAAATTTCCTTTCTGATGTATAATATACTGTAGTGAGGCAAGTTAACATAGTTATACATCCTCTAAATATGTCTAAATCTAGCTGTCCATGTACCTTGATTCTTCAACATGAAATTGTCAAGTACGATGTTAAACTCCAAGCATGCATTCACTCAGTCTTCAACATGAAATTGTTAAGTACAATGTTAAACAACAAGCATGCATCCATTCAGTTTTCAACATGAAATTGTTAAGTACGATGTTAAACCCCAAGTATGCATTCATTCAGTCTTCAACATGAAATTGGTAAGTACGATGTTAAACCCCAAGCATGCATTCATTCAGTTTTCAACATGAAATTAAGTACGATGTTAAACCCCAAGCATGCATTCATTCAGTTTTCAACATGACATTGTTAAGTACGATGTTAAACCCCATGCATGCATTCATTCAGTCTTCAACATGAAATTGTTTAGTACGATGTTAAACCCCAAGCATGCATTCATTCAGTCTTCAACATGAAATTGTTAAGTACGATGTTAAACCCCAAGCATGCATTCATTCAGTCTTCAACATGAAATTGTTAAGTACGATGTTAAACCCCAAGCATTCATTCACTCAGTCTTAAACATGAAATTGGTAAGTAAAACAGTTAAAGTTAAATTGTTAACCTTTTGAATTTGATTTTGGAGACAAAACTACATCAGTAGATCTGGCCAATTTCATGTCACAAAAATGATGATTTTATCAGTCTCTTCAGATTAATGTTTTCAGAATATACATGATCAAACATCTTTCAAACATGCAGAACAGTTTAATAATAACAGTAATACAGTAATTTGTGTGTGTTCTCACAGCGTTCCCTTCCACGCTCAGCACATTTTAACATAAGACTGCTTCACATGTGGCTATGTAAAGGTCAAACACTTTACTTGGAATGCTAATTAGCACATATATTTGCACGTAGTTTTACGGTTGACAACTTGACATTTAACTTGCCTTCCCCATAACCACATTATTCTAACACACTGGGATCAATATTTGCTTGAAATATGCATATTTCATGTGTTGACCATATATATCACAGTTAGGATAGCATGCCTTCTGTAATGCCGTTAATTTTGTCTCTCTTGAGACTTCAAACACCATTATTCAGTTGCAGGTGGTTTTTGGCATGTTGGAGCTGAGCGCGTTTATACGCCAGTTGTCTCGTGTCATTGTCATTGTATGTAGATGTAAATGTAGATGTATGGGAGAAAAGACCATCTTGATTGTGCTATATTGTTAAACACAAATCAAGTAAAGGCATTGTGATGTAAACCAGATGATACATGTACAGTATTTAGAGTGCCCAGTGTAATGTACCTGTACATGTACAGTGTATTCATGTAGAAATCATGGATACATAAATTGTTTTGTTCACCTATATGTATATATACACTTGTACTTGATACAGTCACAGGATTTGCGAACTTCTCAGTTAAATTTATTAGCGTCAGTGGAGATGTAAAATCCTGACAGCATTCCTGGACAACCAGAGATGATGTAAGCTCTTGCCAGAAGCTGTGCAATTATTATAAATTAGCCGTTTGTGGTGTCTAAATTATTAGGTATAAGTTCTGTTATAACTATACACTATATTTAGTACTTAAATTGACTTTTGCATTGAAGAAATTCGTGTATTGTACATGAAGGCTATGGTTTTGCAATTACCGAATAATTGCGGAAACATTAAGAACTGGATTTGTGTATTATCATGATTATGTGTGAATTAGTAACCATGCTGGGAATGATATCGGGTATGTGAATATTTTTTTTATTCTGAGAGGACAAAGAAGGTTGGTGTCGAATAACGCGACATTTGTTATACATGTAAGTTCGATGAGTTTATGTGTGAATGTTAGTGTATGTCGTAAAACCCTGTGCGAATGATGGTGGGATCTTACTCCCATCTTACGCCCATCCTGCGAGGATACTACACACATCTTGGCTGTATGATTGGCATATGATTTGAACATCTTCCTGTGATGTTACACCTTTTCTATGCCGATGTTCCGACCAACATCTGTTCCAGATACATGTTGTACATGTACATGTATACCGTTAGTTCTGTACTTGTGTGATGGGGCACATGTTGTAAAAGTATCATTTTATACATCCTGTGATTAAAAAAACTACGTACAAGTATTACCAATAATTGTTTAGATGATTTAGAGCAGAACTGTAGGCCAGTTGAAGCTTGATAATTGATAAGTATCATCAAATTGCAGGTGATGAATTCTTTAACAGGTAATCTGTTTGACAGTACAAAATAGTGTTTCACATATGTCCAAACAGCCAAATGCAAAATTTTTTTTGAATTTTTTTTTTTTTTTGGAAGAGTCCTTTTGAAGTGCATAATGTATCCATCATTGACATACATGTAAGAACAGTAAAAGGTCAAGTATGTGTACATGTGTACATCATATGACACTGTGTGTACATATACACCTGCTTGTGTTCAGAAAAAATATTCTAAAATGGCTAGCCATAGTTTGAAATGAATATCAGATTTATTGGTGCAGACAAGAGCTATGTGTCAGCTGCTGGCATTTTATACATTGCTGCATGCAAATGATACCGGTGTACACATGTAAGCATGTAATATTTGTGCACACAGACCAAATCACTGATGGTGTGGTATGTCACTTTGGGTAACGACAGTTATTGCAGCTTGGTGGGGGGGGTGGGGTGGGGGGGGTGGTGGGGAGTGGGGGTGGTGTTGGTGGCAGAGGGAGAGACAACCTGTCAGGTGATGCCCCATGTGAATGGTGGTGACCTATAAAATAAATGTCAAAATTAAAGGACTAGTATGTGTTAAATTCAACTTGACAATAAAAGATGACTTCGATGGCTCAGATGGTTTTTAGAATGAAACCCTGGATCACTTTCACTTTCACTTCGCAAGTCGTGTATCTCATAACTTTTTTGTCAAACGTGTCAAAGATTTACAAGAAAATGTTATGAAAACTTAATGTACAAAGTTTAGTGAAAGTAAGCCCTGGATTGCTGCTGGTAATGAGATTGGATGACCAATGTCTATGAGGTTAAGGGTTCAAATCTTGCTATATGTAATTTGGCTGCAGCTTTAAATCCTTAGTTTGTCAGGTACATTAACATGTGCCTGGTTAAGGTTGATGGTTTACGCTTGCATTGTCTAATCTGCGGATACATATACAGTTTACACATGTACAGGTGCAGCCCTAATCTGCGGATACATGTACAGTTTACACATGTGCAGGTGCAGCCATATTCTGCGGATACATGTACAGTTTACACATGTACAAGTGTATAAGACATATTTGGGACAGGTACAGTATTTCATCATTTTGACTGCTAAGTTGGGGCAAAAATAAATTGTGTATAAATTTGCTTACATGTACAACATCAACACAGTGACATATTGTAGATGAATGTGTCATATACAGTAATGCTATAGACAATGAATTTCATGAAGGTTTTCCACAAGACACTTGATTTTATGTTCACAGATTGATTAAAAAAAAGAACAACAAAATAACGAACAAATGTATTACAAGTAAATGAAATGAAGATGAGTATTTGTGTTCATGTGGATACATTAAAGGAGAAGAAAATTTAAATATCAGTCAAATACCATTGAAACGAGTATGTATTTCCTCACAGGTGCATGCCATATAGAAAATTCTATATGTACCTCAAGTTGATAAATTATGAATAAAGTCAGCACCAACATCCGCTCTGGACGACTCCATTTTGCCTGAGAACTTGTCTTGAAGTCTCCTGTGTTAAGACGAGAATTGCCATCGGAAACTGCTGAAGTACAGTTTGTACATTCCCGGTAGAACTCTTCTTCACAGAAAATAACGAACAGCACAGTTCGTTTTCCGCTTCTCCGAGTTTACATGAACAAGCCGGCAGTTTTAACGACTCTCATTGGCAGAGAGGCAACACACCCCCAGCATAAATTACAGGGTGTTAAAGATGGAGGACGAGATGCACTAAGCGATTAATGCCAGCTTTGCCGTTTTCAGACTTTGCATGTATGACGAGGAAAAATGGCAAAATTATACAGCAGGCACCACCAGATAGAAAAAAATGTGCTCTTTCCAATGTCATTAGGGCCATTTTTTAAAAATTTTCTCCTCCTTTAATGCATTGAAGTGCATGTGCAGCCTACAACATGCGCTTACAGGTGTATAATGGCGCTGTAGAAAATATCCAGCCTCGCATGTATCTCCTTTCATTCCTCTAAATTACAATTTTGTCCAGTTCTCTCATATACATGTAGTTCCAATTAATAGAAAGTATTTGTAGAGAACAAGAAGAAGCAAATGGCTTTGTCTGCCCAATGACTCCAAGTTCTAAGTCACGGGTACTTGCATGTCAATTATTAGTCTACATGTCTACATGTGACATGCTTGAGTGATCTCATATTATTACCTGTGTCCGCTTAATGGATAAGCTACATGTATTGTATCATGTAAATATTTAAAAGTGACATGAATTGAAATATTCATTGATTCATTGAGGACAAAAGCAGACTTTCCAGCATCCAGTTAGGAATTTCCTTCACTACGCATTGATTTCTGTTCACATGCTTGAAAGTGTACGAAAATTGCATGTATATATATAGATAGTAATATACCTTTGGAGTAAAGTAAGTCTAAGCAGTCAAGGGCCCCTGTAATGTTACCTGTACAAAATGAGTGCATCCACCTAATGTGTGTATATATATATATATATATACAGTTTGAAAGATTTACCAGTTAAGTAAAGTATATATATACATACGTATGTGTTCTACTGAACTGGCAAAAAAGTGGCAAATCAATATTTGCATGATTTGAGTTGCTCATAAATCACATGAGAGAAATGAGATAACAGGACGGTAATTCTTCTATGTTTTGGCATGTGTGCAAGAGGTTGATTCATGAATATTCAAAGGGAATTGTTCCGTGTTGTACTGGTATGTGTTCTGTGAAGTTATCCTCTCTGTGTAGCCGTGAAGTTGGACAACTCAGCTAGTGTACGTCAGTTTCTGAAATCAAGTTAAAACTTTGCATAAATCACACACAGTCTGAAAGTTGAGAAATTACGAGGTGATTGCAGAGCAGCTATGGGCTTATATCCTTGATGTGTGAGTAGGGGCAAGGTATAGCAAAAGGTGAGAAATTAGGATGTGTGGGTAGGGGCAAGACATTGCAAAAGGTGAGAAATTAGATCTGTGAGTAGGGGCAAGAAGGGGCAAGACATTGCAAAAGGTGAGAAATGAGGATCTGTGAGTAGGGGCAAGACATTGCAAAAGGTGAGAAATTAGGATGTGTGAGTAGGGGCAAGACATTGCAAAAGGTGAAAAATTAGGATCTGTGAGTAGGGGCAAGAAGGGGCAAGACATTGCAAAAGGTGAGAAATGAGGATCTGTGAGTAGGGGTAAGACATTGCAAAAGGTGAGGAATGAGGATGTGTGAGTAGGGGCAAGACATTGCAAAAGGTGAAAAATTAGGATCTGTGAGTAGGGGCAAGAAGGGGCAAGACATTGCAAAAGGTGAGAAATGAGGATGTCTGAGTAGGGGCAAGACATTGCAAAAGGTGAGAAATTAGGATCTGTGAGTAGGGGCAAGACATTGCAAAAGGTGATTGCAGAACAGCTTTGGAGTGGTGTTTTTATACCATACTCAAGATTGTTTATGTATTGAGTATACTAAATGGTGTTTTACACCGTACTCAAGATTGTTTAGATGTTGAGTATACTGAGTTGTGTTTTTACACCATACTCAACAATATTTCACATGTATATGACAGCAGCCGGCATTATGGTGGGAGGAAACTGGGCAGAGCCCGGGGGGGGGGGGGGGGGGAACACACAACCACCCGCATGTGGCTGATTGAAACTCCTTCCCATGCAAACACCTTACATTTACAGGTTTTTGCTGTAAAACGGTTCATCAGATTTTTTGTCATGAATTAGCCCTAAATTGTACAATATACACGCATGTTTATGTGTCTACAAGGTTGATCCCCCTTTTAATGACATCTACTGTAGTGCTCTTTTTGTGTTGTCGTACCGAACAGTGATAAAACTTCTTTTTTTTAATTTTTCTACTGCAGTTTTTGACCAGCACTGCAATTTCTGCACTCTAATTCTCCTTTAAGTTTACACGTACCTGATGTAAGTCCAGCCAATCTGCTGTTTATTGTTATAGTGAATATCTGCGGACATTTATATGCCAGTAATAAACAATCCAGCCCAGTTTCAGAATGTCTGGACAAATGTAAACAAACGTACTTTTGAAGATGTCATGCCTGCAGTACTTCGGCTCATGGTTTCAGGATCATTGTACAGTACATGTACATCTTACCTTCAGTCACACACCAGATGTTCCCGTGAACTTGGCTTTATGTATGTAGCATAGATTTGTGCTTGAACAACTTTTTATTCACCAGTATCAGCATGTACACGTACATGTATTTGCACAATGACAGTTCCCTTTTTTGGGGACATTTTCTAGTGTTATTGAAAAAACATATGCAGAGGGCCCTGTGATGGAATATAAAGTGCTCTTAGAGTAAACTCTTGTGTCTGGTTCAGTCTTGTGACGGGTTTGCTCCGGCAGAAGCGTCTGAGGTATAATACCGGACAGGCTTGTCTAGTGACGGGTTTGCTCTGGCAGACGTGTCTGAGGTATAATACCGGACAGGCTTGTCTAGTGACGGGTTTGCTCTGGCAGACGTGTCTGAGGTATAATACCGGACAGGCTTGTCTAGTGACGGGTTTGCTCTGGCAGATGCGTCTGAGGTATATTACTGGACAGACTTGTCTAGTGACGAGTTTGCTCTGGTAGACGCGTCTGAGGTATATTACCTGACAGGCTTGTCTAGTGACGGGTTTGCTCCGGCAGACGTGTCTGAGGTATATTACCAGACAGGCTTGTCTAGTGACGAGTTTGCTCTGGCAGACGCGTCTGAGGTATAATACCGGACAGGCTTGTCTAGTGACGGGTTTGCTCTGGCAGACGCGTCTGAGGTATATTACTGGACAGGCTTGTCTAGTGACGGGTTTGCTCCGGCAGACGCGTCTGAGGTATAATACCGGACAGGCTTGTCTAGTGACGGGTTTGCTCTGGCAGACGTGTCTGAGGTATATTACCGGACAGGCTTGTCTAGTGACGGGTTTGCTCTGGCAGACGCGTCTGAGGTATATTACTGGACAGGCTTGTCTAGTGACGAGTTTGCCCTGGTGGTAGACGCGTTTGAGGTACGTTATTGGACAGGCTTGCACTTGTACAGCTTGTAAGTAAACCAGACAGAGCCCAGAAGAAACCACCATATACAACATCTCCATTATGATTGACTGTCATGTGTCGTCATGACTGACAAAAAATAAAGTTTCTTATGGCGTCATTTCAGTAAGACAAATGATAGAATTATTAAAAACGGAGTTTTAGAATCAGAATAAAGTGCTCAAACAAGATAGTCTATAATCTATGGCTTTATTTCCTTTAACTAGTTATTGTACGTGTATATGTATGTGATGAAGGATGGATTTTAAATTCAGCAAAATCCAAATGATCAATTTGAATTGGAAAAAAACGTTTCACTCATGTGAGTTCGGCAGTGGGCTAAAGTTATCTTATAGGCCTGCATATATATGCAGTTACAGAATGGCGGTTGGGGTGTGGGGGTAGGGTTACTGGGGGTGAGTGAGGAGGGTGGCTAGGGCAGTGCCTTGTTATTTATTTGTAGTGGAAAGTAAAGACAACCATTTTGTCGTCATTTCACACAAAACCACATTGTTCTGACATGTCATGATCGTGTTTAATGACGTACGGAGTACTGTACTAGTCATTTCCAAGATCGCCAAATTAAAGCCGATAACCATGTTGTTGCTGAATTGACATTAAAATGTACACATTTTAAAGTGGAAATAATTGACCTGGTTATTCGAAAAAAAAGCATCCAGTTTTGTGTTCTTCTCTGCTCCTTTTATCAACGTTTTGGATGTAATTTGCTTTATAAAAGATAACACTATAAGACTGTTCTACTGAACAATGTATATTATTTACTGACGTTGCAGTGACAAACTAACGCCTTCAACAGGGTAAGGTGTTCAACAAAAAGAAATTCCTATTTATTTTGAAGGTATACACATGTACAAGTTTCATGGTGAAACACAGTTCATGTTCATGATTGAAATATACAGTGGGTCTATACAATTTAAAAACAGACAACAGGAGCTGGTATATGGTGACTGAATTTAAATATGATACAGTTTTACATGAATGAACAAATTTTACCATGTTGAGGTACATTTGCACAAGTTAATTAACATTTTTTCAACACTGTGTCCCGGGTGTGTGATAGGTTAAATCTGAGTCCTCCATTGCGGTTGAGAGTGGGATTTTCAATCTTTACGAAAATGGCTTCCTTAACCCCTCTATCAAACCAATGGGGCTGTTTGGATAAAATATTTATGTTGTCCCCAATAAAACTGTGACCTGAATTACATATATGTTGGAACACAGCAGAATCATAGCCACTAGATGCCGGTTTTTGATGTTGTTTAACACGGTTACTTAGTGGCTGCTGTGTTTCACCAATATATTAATCCCTGCACGTGTTTTCACCACATTTTATTTCAAAGCTCCACACTTCATCCTGCAGCAACGCCGTGACCGCCCCCATACCCCCCCACCCCCCCATTTTTGTCCACCCTTCCAGTAACAGGAGGACTGTTTGTCCATATCCCGATCTAACCAAGTGAGAAAAAAGACAGGTTCCAAAAATTAGAAGTAAGGTACATATACGCCATTTGCGTTTAAATGTTCACATACAGTGTACATGTAAGTACAGCTAGCTGGTACATGTTTTAAAACAAGAGCATCATATAAAATCTAAACTCATGAAATTCAGTCTTAATACTGGTACCATTTGAATGTTTATTCTGTAGAGTGATAAAGAACTGGTACATGTGTAATTATTTTCCTTCAGCTTTTTTATCATACTAGTATTTTACTTTTTATCTCCATGTGTGTAATATACATGTCCTTTATTGAAATCAGCAGTTGCTATTGGAAACCATTTTAGATCATTTCGAGATAATTTGAAATCACATTCATATATCCTAAAATCATTTTCAGATATGTTAATTAATTTCAGATATCTCTCGTATCTGAAATTAACACATCTGAATAAACAGTTTGGGTGTGTCAGTAAAATTCCGACACAGTTTCGTCTATAAAATAGCCACACATACCAGTCATAGTAACATGAATTATGTAGAAACTGGAGTTACTACTCTTTGAGTGGAAGCTGAAAAAGTGCATGGGTTAAAGCTCATGCACATTTTCCAGGAAACTATAATCATTATGGCTGAATGAGATGTTGATGCCCTTAGTATGAAGAAAGACTCAAGAAAGGGCAGCGTCACGACCCAGGAACCTCTCATCAATGCAGTCGCTGTGAGTTCAAGTCCAGCTCATGCTGGCTTCCTCTCCGGCCGTACGTGGGAAGGTCTGCCAGCAACCTGCGGATGGTCGTGGGTTTCCCCCGGGCTCTGCCCGGTTTCCACCCACCATAATGCTGGCTGCCATCGTATAAGTGAATTATTCTTGAGTGCGGTGTAAAACGTCACTCAGGTAAATAAATAAACTTAACTGAGGATTGCATCATTTATGACACTATTGTGATGAAAATAATGAATATGTTAGAGGGTCCGTAAGGGAAAACATGTGGAATTGAGAGGAACAGTGATTTATGTTCAGGCACTCTCAGTTCTGTTAGAAACCAGATCCACCTTTAGGACTTAGAGAGCGTATGTGAGACTAAGCCCATATGGTATTTGATAAATTCATCCGACGAATT